>NW_024387105.1:494728-562228 GCF_900408965.1 Simochromis diagramma | reverse complement strand
TAAATTTGGCGATGCGTGTTTACTGAATCCTTTAACTGTGGTGTCGTGATGTTTACAGCAGAAGCTCATCAAACAGGGAAACCAGTTTACGTGCTGGTTGGCCTGAACTCTTGCGGTTTCCCTCGTGTCGAAGCTCTGCTGCATGTCAGTCGCACAGAGAGAGTCGCTTTGACAGTCAGTCAGGTCGACAGCTGCCACAGAAGCAGCTGAGATGTGTTTGCATGACTCCGACTCCGTCAGAGCCGAGGCGATGAGAAACCAGACGGAGGAGCAACTGAAAGGATGACGTGAACGGACAGACAGGAAGAGAGAGAGCGACAGGAAGAGGAGGAGAGGAAAAAATGAACTCAAAGTCAACTCAAGATTGAAAAACAGAAGAAACGAAAAAGTAGAAAGTAAAACAAAAAGCACCAAAAACCTCCACCAAGACAGAAAAGTATTCCAACAATAAAACATTCATCTTCTAACAATACACAGTGATGGAAAACCATGAGACATTCAGGAGCTGCAGCACATCAGACCTGCTGGTCCTCAGTCAAGACCAGCAGGGCTTGAATTATAGCCAGGAGGTCCAGAGTCAAGACCATTCAGTCCTAAATCCAGACTAGCAGGTCCAGAATCATAATTGCTGGGTCCACAGTCAAGACCAACAAGTCCTGACTCAAGAGCAATAAGTTCAGAGTCAGGACCAGCACATCCGGGGTCAAGACAGAAAATCGAAGGTCGAGACGGGCAGGTCCAGAACTGTGGTCAGCAAGTCGAGACCAAGAGTCAAGATCAGCAGGTCGGAAATTATGACCAGTCTAGAGTTCAGTCCAGACCAACAGGTCCAGCACAGTCCAGTACAGTCCAGTCCAGTAAAGTCAAGTCCAGTCCAGTCCAGCACAGTCCAGTACAGTCCAGCACAGTCCAGTACGGTCCAGTCCAGTAAAGTCCAGTCCAGTCCGGCAAAGTCCAGTACAGTCCAGCACAGTCCAGTCCAGCAAAGTCCAGTCCAGTCCAGCAGTCCAGCACAGCACAGTCCAATCCAGCCCAGTCCAGCACAGCACAGTCCAGCAAAGTCCAGTCCAGCAAAGTCCAGTCCAGCACAGCACAGTCCAGCACAGTCCAGCACAGTCCAGTCCAGTCCAGCAAAGTCCAGTCCAGTCCAGTCCAGCACAGCACAGTCCAGCACAGTCCAGTCCAGCAAAGTCCAGTCCAGCACAGTCCAGCACAGTCCAGTCCAGTCCAGCAAAGTCCAGTCCAGTCCAGTCCAGTCCAGCACAGCACAGTCCAGCACAGTCCAGTCCAGCACAGCACAGCACAGTCCAGTCCAGCACAGCACAGTCCAGCACAGCACAGTCCAGCACAGTCCAGTCCAGCACAGCACAGCACAGTCCAGCAAAGTCCAGTCCAGCAAAGTCCAGTCCAGCACAGTCCAGCACAGTCCAGTCCAGTCCAGCAAAGTCCAGTCCAGTCCAGTCCAGTCCAGCACAGCACAGTCCAGCACAGTCCAGTCCAGCACAGTCCCAGCACAGTCCAGTCCAGCAAAGTCCAGTCAGTAAAACCTCCTGGATCTGCATTTCACACATGGAGGTCATGTTTGATCATGTTTGTGATTCTTATCCTGGTTTGGATCACGTGTGGCATCAGGTGTTTATTGAGAACATAAAAACCCGGGGCAGTGAGCAGCTTCAGCTACACACAGGTCAGCTACTTAAAATAAAAGCAGAGATCGGTCATTCTGCCTCATCTGGTTCTTTATGATCCATGTAAACAGAAAACCTGTAAAACCTCTTGGTGGAGATAAGAAAAGAAAAAGAACACAATAGAAAATAAAGAAAAAGGATGAAAGAGAAGCTGCTGTGAAGCATCTGGCAGAAAGAATATTAAAGCTAATGAAGGACAATGAAGGAGAGATGAAGGAGGGACGAAGGAAGCATGAAGGAAGGATGAGGGAGCGATGAAGTAGCAATCCTGGAGAATTTACAGAGCGATGATGGAGGGATGAAGGCCTCTCACACAGCAGCTCATTATTTATCATGCAGCTAAACTACACAAACCTGCATCTGAATAACGTGCGCCCACACACACACACACACACACACACACACACACACACACACACACACACACACACACACACACACACACACACACACACACACACACACACACACACACACACACACACACACACACACGTGATGTGCAGCACGTTGAGACTGCATGTCCGTGTCTATGAGCTCATATGTGGGCGTGTCTTGCTGACCTTGGTCTCACGCTCCTCCAGCAGGGTCTCCAGTCTCTTCTGGGCGGCTCGGCCCTCGTGGTCGTCGCTCACGATCAGGATGATGTGATTCCACCTGAACTCCCTCATCAGGTCGAACCACACCTGTGCCTGGTGGGAGTATGGAGGCACCGTCCTCAGGAACGACAGGTGGATGCTCTGCACGAGAGGAGGTGGAGGAGGTTAACCCAACAGGTTCTTACTCTACTTTGATTTTATCCAGAAACATCCATCCTTCACATGTATGATGAGTTGACATCATAACGAACCAGAGATCAGGAAGAAGCTCTACAGAACCAAAAGCCAGAAAAGCGAGAATATGATTGTCTGCAGAAACATAACAGCTGCTATAAAAAGATTATATTTACAAAATGATGTACATTTTTAAAAGAGCCAATACTTCCTTAACACATTTATCAAACACTGTACTGCTGAGTGAAAGCACACAAAGAACAAAACAGATGTAGTCTGGCTTACTGCAGCTGCCTCCACCTGAAAAATGTGTGAATATTTCATGTGTATAAAACCTGGTGAGGAACCAGAGCGCTGTTCACTGGGAGCACTGGGATATCCTATGGTAGGAAGTCCTGCCATTAATTAATGCTTCGATCTTAAATATGATCAACCTATCTCTAATAATCTGCTATGTACCACAGGCCTTCAAGCTGGCTGTAGTTAAACCTTTACTCAAAAAGCATCTCTAGACCCAGCAGTCTTAGCTAATTATAGGCCAATCTCCGACCTTCCTTTCATATCAAACATCCTTGAAAGAGTAGTTGTCAAACAGCTAACAGATCATCTGCAGAGGTTTATTTGAAGAGTTTCAGTCAGGTTTCAGAGCTCATCACAGCACAGAAACAGCTTTAGTGAAGGTTACAAATGATCTTCTTATGGCCTCTGACAGTGGACTCATCTCTGTGCTTGTCCTGCTAGACCTCAGTGCAGCGTTCGATACTGTCGACCATCATATCCTATTAGAGCGATTAGAACATGCTGTAGGTATTACAGGTACTGTGCTGCAGTGGTTTGTATCATATCTATCTAATAGACTCCAGTTTGTGCATGTAAATGGAGAGTCCTCTTCACACACTGAGGTTAATTATGGAGTTCCACAGGGTTCAGTGCTAGGACCAATTCTGTTTACATTATACATGCTTCCCTTAGGCAGCATCATTAGAAGACATAGCATACATTTTCACTGCTATGCAGATGACACCCAGCTCTATCTGTGCATGAAGCCAGATAACACACACCAATGAGTTAAACTGCAGGAATGTCTTAAAGACATAAAGACCTGGATGGCCGCTAACTTTCTGCTTCTTAATTCAGATCAAACTGAGGTTATTGTACTCGGCCCTGAAAAGCTTAGAAATATGGTATCTAACCAGATTCTTACTCTGGATGGCATTACATTGTCCTCCAGTAACGCTGTGAGGAACCTTGGAGTCATTTTTGACCAGGACATGTCCTTCAACGCACATATTAAACAAATATGTAAAATACGTGCATTTGCTGTCGCATTTTATTTGTAGTGTGAACAAGCAGACAAAACAATCGGATTTCATCAAGAAATTGGAATTGAGCATTAAGACCTTTGAGTTCACCTTTGCCTCAGTGAGTCCTGCATTTTGGGTCCTTCCTGCCTGCACACAGCCATGACACATACAAGGTCTTAAATAATCAGGCCCCATCTTATCTTAATGACCTTGTAGTACCATATCACCCTATTAGAGCACTTCGCTCTCGCTCTGCAGGCCTACTTGTTGTTCCTAGAGTATTTAAAAGTAGAATGGGAGGCAGAGCCTTCAGTTTTCAGGCCCCTCTTCTGTGGAACCAGCTTCCAGTTTGGATTCAGGAGACAGACACTATCTCTACTTTCAAGATTAGGCTTCAAACTTTCCTTTTTGATAAAGCATATAGTTAGGGCTGGACCAGGTGAGCCTGAATCCTCCCTTAGTTATGCTGCAATAGACGTAGGCTGCCGGGGATTCCCATGATGCACTGGGTGTTTCTGCTTCACTCACTATGTGTTAATAGACCTCTCTGCACTGAATCATACCTGTTATTAATCTCTGTCTCTCTCCCACAGCATGTCTTTATCCTGTCTTCCTTTGCTTTTGTTTGAACTCTTATTCAGCCAAATAAAGGCTCGCTTTTTGTTATCATCCACCTCCATCCTTGTCTGTATTCTGCTCCATCCTTGTCTGTATTCTGCTCCATCCTTGTCTGTATTCTGGGTCCACATTCACCTGATTCCACGCCGTTCACCTCTGCAGACGTGACACCTTTTGTGATTTTTCACTCGTTCTGTGTGTTTTCTGATTGGGACACCTGGATGTCATCTGCATAAAAGTGAACTTTCCTGATTTTCACTCCAGTGGAGAAAATTCAGAACCAAGATGAAAGGCTCTGACGAATAAAACAGTGATGGATGCAAACAGCTGTGTAAAGAACCAGGATCAGATCCTCATGTGAGCGTTGCAGCTCAGACCGTCAGCGCTCTGCTGTAACAGACCGACTGAGCTAACCTTATCAGAGTAGATGGACATGCGTGTCGTCAGGCCGACCACGGGGATTCGGTAGAAACCGGCGGTGTAGGAGACAGGCGTTGGAGTCAGGTGGTCGTTGGACTGTGGAGGATGGCTGACCAGAATGGCGTACACCTACAGAGTAAGACAAACACATCTCAGTTCAGATGTCCGTGTACCACACAGAAAGGTCGAGTAGAAAGTAGTGCCGGCGGGTTTGATGGATTTTTCTAGAATTACTATTTGATGTTAGCGGTCTGCAGAAAAGCAGCAGTGAGCTGTGGTTTCTGGAGACACGTAGCACATCTGTAGCACATCTGTCACATTAGCTGGAACTTTTTATGATTTCTCAGTTATTCGGTGGGTTTTCCCTTGTTTTCAGTGAGACAGAGAAATGTTTCATGTTAATCAGTCCTTCGTGTCTAATGACTGGCCCTGTGATGCAGACGCAGGATTTTTCCACGATGCAAACAGCAAACGCTGCAGAGTAACTGCTGGGAACAAATCCTGCTCTGTGAATCCTACGAGCCAAACGATCCAGGACGTTCACACGTAACAAAGCGTAAAACGTTCAAATCGGCCGTTGATACTAACTCAGGTTACAGTTCAGTGCAAACATTTCTGCCTCACACATAAGATGTTAATGATACAGATGAAAAGATTCTTAAAATTACATTTGATGAGTTTATTCTTCATATTTGTGTAAATGATGAAGGCAATTTTTCCTTCAGTTCAATCTTTGCAGTTAAATGTAGAGAACGAGGAATCTGCTCACAGCAGCTTTGCTGACAGGTTTGTGTCCAACAGCAGGATGACTGTAGGCCGTTACACTCGTGTTTGTGCTGCGTCCTGTAGTAAAACCTGCACATGTTTGGATCAGTGAGATCAAAGTCGTCCCAGGCTGCTGAGTAACATTTAAAAAAATGATAAAAGTTTTGTCTGCAGTTTGAAATCAGTCAAATAATATAAAAGGCATGCTGGTTTCACTGGTATAAACCAGTGAAGGTTCAGACTGGTCGGTGTTTATGACGAGTAAAATCATCCTTCCTGGATCCCAGTTTGAGAAATGGTTCCATTTCACCAGCTTCAGAGAAACCTCAGCGATCTGCAGAGAAACTTTTATGTCCTGCCGAGTGTTTGCAGCTTTAGGACAGAGACCAGAGAGCGTGAGCTGAAACTCTTACGTCACTACGCCTGCCGACGCTCTAGCAGAATAACTTTGTGGTGAATCACCGAGCAGCTCGATTGTATTTAAAATCGGACCTGAAGAAAATGAAGTAAACACTGGATGTGTCTCGGTTCAGATACTTCTGTTAGTACACTTGTGTGACTTGTGTAGTACTTGAAAGGGTCATGTTATCAAACTTTAGACTAAATATTTAAATTCTGTTCAGCAGCACCCGCCCCCCATCAAGGAAAAAGCCGAGGTGGTCGGTCAGGAAGGTCTTCCCCGTTAAAATGCTTAATCCTTGCTAATGCTAGCTGTGTGTCCACACAATGCACAGGTAAATGATCTCAGATCAGTGAAAGCAGCAGCAGCTTGTCAGTGATGCTAGTCTCTCATCAAACAGATTTAACAACCAGAAAATGCTTCTGGTCTCAGCTTGACACGGACACATCAAAATGACAGGAACCACAGCTTCCAGAGTTATTCATGCTTCCAGAGACAGCAGCCCGCTGTGACCACTTATGTAACCATCAACAGACTGGATACAAACAACGCTGGAGGGCTGAATGTCGTTTGAACGTTAAGGAGAGCGAGGTCTACTTTTAGACTTCACTGGACCAGCACTGCCTGCCTTGCTTGCCCAGACTGATTGCTGGTGGCACCTGCGGCTGCCCAGTCGGGGCATTATTGTGCTCTGCATGTGTGAAAGTGCTCAGATTTCTTGTCACTTTTGCCGTTTAAAGCTTTTTTTTTTTTTTTTTCCTCCCTACAGGTGTTGTATTACAATTAAACGCATGTAGTGTCTTTGTACAGTGTTCACAGTGAAAGCAGCATTATCCTGAACGTTGTCATTTATGTTAATAATCAAAATATCTTTTAAAACACACATGCCAGTAACGATGTTTAGTGTGATTGCTACAATAAATAAAACCAACTAAATGAATAAAACATTATGTTCATTCTGATAGTGTCATTAATAATTCTGCGTATCTAATTCATCTTCTTAATAATTCATTTATGTAAGACGAGTCATTCATACTGTACACTCATTGGCCCCTTTGTTCAACTGCCTGCTAACCTAAACATCTAACCAGCCAATCACATGGCAGCAACTCAGCGCATTCAAGACGACCTGCAGAGGTTCAAACTAAGCATCAGTAAGTACGCGATGCGACTGCACGGTCGGTCGTCTCAGTGTGTCAGAAACGAAAACATCTCCAGAGTTTACAGACAAATAAATAAAATAAAAAGAACAAAAACCCGCAGTCGGCAGCAGTTATCTGGGAGAAAATGCCCTGCTGACATCAGAGGTCAGAGGTCAGAGACAGACTGCTTTCAACTCATAACCAAAGGTTGCATACGAGCATCTCTGAACAGCAGACGGGCGCATTCACAAAAACCGGACGACAGAAGACGAAAAAACATTTCCTGGTCTGACGATTCTCCGACGGCATCCCGCCTTTACCCTTCACTGGTGTTCAGGCTGGTGTGACGTCGTGAGGCAGATTTTCAGGACCAGCTGAGCATCATCTGAACTCCCGAGTGTTGCTGCTGACCACGTCCATCCTGTCATGACCACAGCCCTGATGCCTGCTTCCAGCACGCTCCGTTGCAAAAGGTCAGATTATCTCAAACTGTTTCCTGAACAGGAAGATGAGTCCGCTGTACTCAGACCGCCGCTACTGTCAGCAGATCAAAGAGTTTGTGTTGGTGCACGTTACTTCAATAATGTCCTGTTTTATTCAGTTGCTTCTTCCACTGCAAGAGTGCAAGACCATCTGAGGCTCTTAGTGTGAAGGGCAACAGGAAGGAACAAATGTTTTCTGGTCTGGACATCAGGCACAGACAGAAAGAGTGTGAGACGTGGACTCCCGTCTCCTCTGAGCTCGGAGGAAGCTGCGGCTTTTACAAGCATGAAGCCGACGTTCGCCTCGTGACCTCAGACTGAGCTGGATATCATTTCCACAGGCAGACTCTACCTGTTAACAGCTTCTGTTCATCCTGATATGATGGATGCATCATCATATCATGTTTTTAATAAACTAACCGCAGTGAAAGCACGTTTTCTTTTCCCTGTCAGCAGCACAAACAGGACCTGTGACCACATGAAACCACCAGCAGCTGCTCAGCCGAACCAAACAGCCTGCAGCAAACACAGTTACAGGCCTGCGCTGTAATCCCTGCATCTCTCTGGACGGATTACATCTGCGTTCCTGCAGACAGAGAGAGAGAGGACGGTAATCTGACGTCCATCGCTCCCTCTGACACATCGACGCCATGTTGGCCTCATTTCTCCACAAAGGAAACAGGTTACAGAGCCCGTGTTGGATGAATAGTCTTTTCTCTGATGGTTGCACATAAAAACACATAAATATTTCTGATGCACTCAAAGAGCAGCTGTTTGCTGACAATCTGACAGGATTTGATTTGATTGCATCTGTTTGAAATCATTGTAATATCTTTTTAAAGGCACAAAAACACTGCTTGTTTCTATGCTTTCGTTCTGAGATGGATGGCTACTCTGTTACGCACTGCTTCCATCGTACAGTGAGGAGGTGTTTGCCCTCTTCCTGGGTTTTTCCATGTTTGACACATTTGAACGTTTCAGATAATTAAACAAATTTAAAAAAAAATCCAAACCTACATGTGACCTCTTGGTCGTCGCTGCACTCTTGGGGTAATTTTGGTTGGCCGGCCACTCGTGGGAAGGTTCTCCACTGTTCTGTGACAGTGTGTGGTTAAAGGCTCTCACTGTGGGTCGCTTTGTCCAATATTTACATTTGTTTCACTCGCTGGACCCACGTCCTCATTTTATGTTTGACAGCGTTTTAGTAGGTAAAGGTGATGCTTGGGCATGAGCTGCGGTTTGGGGAAGGCTTTGAGGGGGCCTGGCGACGGCTCCCGGGCCCGGCAGATCCCCACGTACTGAACAGAAGTGAAGAAGTTACAGAATTGAAAAGGGGAGGAGCACGTAAACGAGAATGACAGCTTGCAGGACTGGGGGAACCTGTACAGATGAGGACCGGAAGGAGCATGTTTGGAGGCGTGGTCCCGCTCCTGAAATTACCATACATAATCTCCAATTAATGATGTGAAACATTAAAGTGTGACAAACCTTAAAAAAAGTAATTGGAAAGGGGAAAATTGCTTCAACAGCACTGTAAGTATAAATCCCAGCTCGCCCCTGCGGGCGGTTTATCCTTCAAGCTCGGGTCCTCTACCAGAGGCCTGGGAGCTTGAGGGTCCTGCAGTATCTAAGCTGTTCCCAGGACTGCGCTCTTCTGGACAGAGATCTCCGATGTTGTTCCCGGGATCTGCTGGAGCCACTCGCCTAGCTTGGGAGTCACCGCACCTAGTGCTCCGATTACCACGGGGACCACCGTTACCTTCACCCTCCACATCCTCTCGAGCTCTTCTCTGAGCCCTTGGTATTTCTCCAGCTTCTCGTGTTTCTTCTTCCTGATATTGCTGTCATTCGGAACCGCTACATCGATCACTACGGCCGTCTTCTTCTGTTTGTCTACCACCACTATGTCCGGTTGGTTAGCCACCACCATTTTGTCCGTCTGTATCTGGAAGTCCCACAGGATCTTAGCTCAGTCGTTCTCCACCACCCTTGGGGGCATCTCCCATTTTGACCTCGGCACTTCCAGGTTATACTCGGCACAGATGTTCCTGTACACTAGGCCGGCCACTTGGTTATGGCGTTCCATGTATGCCTTGCCTGCTAGCATCTTGCACCCTGCTGTTATGTGCTGGATTGTCTCTGGGGCATCTTTACACAGCCTGCACCTGGGGTCTTGCCTGGTGTGATAGACCCCAGCCTCTATGGATCTTGTGCTCAGAGCTCGTTCTTGTGCTGCCATGATTAGTGCCTCTGTGCTGTCTTTCAGTCCAGCTTTGTCCAGCCACTGGTAGGATTTCTGGATATCAGCCACCTCCTCTATCTGCCGGTGGTACATACCGTGCAGGGGCCTGTCCTTCCATGATGGTTCCTCGTCTCCCTCCTCTTTCTTGGGTTTCTGCTGCCTGAGGTATTCACTGAGCACTCGGTCAGTTGGGGCCATCTTCCCAATGTATTCTTGGATGTTCGTTGTCTCATCCTGGACTGTGGTGCTGACACTCACCAGTCCCAGGCCCCCTTCCTTCCGCTTAGCGTACAGCCTCAGGGTGCTGGACTTGGGGTGAAACCCTCCATGCATGGTAAGGAGCTTTCTTGTCTTTATGTCAGTGGCTTCTATCTCCTCCTTTGGCCAGCCTATTACCCCAGCAGGGTACCTGATCACGGGCAGGGCGTACGTGTTGATGGCCCGGATCTTGTTCTTACCATTCAGCTGACTCCTCAGGACTTGCCTGACCCTCTGCAGGTACTTGGTGGTTGCAGCTTTCCTAGCGGCCTCTTCATGGTTCCCATTCGCCTGCAGGATCCCCAGGTACTTGTAGCTGTCCTCTATGTCTGCAATGTTGCCTTCTGGTAGTTCAATCCCCTCAGTTCTGACTACCTTCCCTCTCTTTGTTACCATCCGACTACACTTCTCCAGCCCGAACGACATCCCGATGTCATTGCTGTATATCCTGGTGGTGTGGATCAGTGACTCGATGTCTCGTTCACTCTTGGCATACAGCTCAAAGCTATTCAAGTTTTAATCTTGTGCAGTCGGGGCAGTGAGGCCTTCAGATGGTTTACATAAATCTTACGTCTGCATAGAGGTCTGAGATTACTTCTCCTAAAAAAGTCACTAAATCAGACTGAGTCAGTCTTCAGGTCCACAAACAGGACAGAAGACTGAATCATGTTTGTGTAAAAATAAGAAAATACGACACGTTTTACAGTAATTTGGGAAACAGACTTCTCTCGTTTCAGCTGATTTGTGTCCATGTACAAAGCGAAGATTTTCTTTCCTAAAATAGGGAAACGTTCACATTACGACTGCCATGTTGAATCATTTCACTGATGGATTAACTGAGCAGTTTTCTTATTAACAGCTTTGTTTTCTCTGCCCCTGTACAGATGTCCTCCTGGTGGCAACAGATGACATTATGTTCCCAAATATTAAAAACGTACGAGCCTAGTCAGCTTAACATGAGTGCAGTGATTGTTATTCTGCTGTTGCTCTCAGTTTTACTCTCACTCTGATTATAATTATGAAACACGAGCACACCCACCCCCACATGTCTCTGCACATACTGAAAGAATCAGCGTGACATAAATAAATCTGCCACGGCTGAAGTCTGAAGATGGCCTGATGAACAGAGTTTAACCAAACACGACTGAGATCATCCTGAAACTAGATGGAAACAGCTGCTACAAATGTGACAACTTTATTGATACACGATCAGAAAACCGAGCGCGCTGTTTTGATCTTGTGGGATTTTAACTCCATCGCCTCAAATTTCACAACATATACATCGTGCAGCGATTTTACCCAGGACGCCATTTTGGCCCCGTAGACATTCATCTGAAACGGTTGCCTAGCAACATGTAGTGTTTACACTGTGGTGCGCTCTGTGGCCGCACAGGAAGAAGGTCCTGAGTTTGAATCCAGGCGTAGTTCGTTCTGCGTGGCCGCGTGTCCAGGTGCACCCAGTGAACCTGCAGTGAGCGTCTGCTGCCAGATGGGGGCAGTGTGAGCAGCTCTGCTTGTTCTGTTGTTCGTCTGTTTTTCTTGCTTCTCTCAGTCCAGGTGAACTCCCTTACCTGTTCAGCTCGCTTATCAACCAATCAGAATTTGACCAGCATACAGCGTCCTGTACGTCACCTCTGCAGCCATGAAACGAGTTTTATCCTGTTCTAATCCAGCTGAGGACGCTCTGACGTTTTGATTTTTAATGTTCCTGTAATTAACTCATTCAGACGTGTCGGCGCTCGTGTTGTTTTGGACTCTCTTTTTATAAATGATATAAAAATATGAGAACAATGTAATGATGTGAGCTAATAACACGAGAATTCAATGATCTAAATACGTTTCATGGGTAAGGATTATTTTATCTGACAACTAATTACATTCATTTTCATTTCATTTAGACCAAAATCAGCATTTCGCTTCGTTACGAGATGACTTCTGTGAAGCTGCTGCTGTTGTTGCAGGACAGGGTCATGACCCCCAACCACCCCACCAGTAAACCTGTCAAAATAAAAGTCATCCTGCAGTGAAATCAGAATAAATCATGTCATCTGAGATCATGTTTGTCTGAGGTTAGGTTAACAGAGGAGACAGATTTTCACATTCAAACCTCCCATAGTTCTGTCGGGGCTTTTACTGTGAAAGGTAAACAGGAAGAGTTTCGTTTCACCGTGAAAGTTGCAGCAGTTTAGGCCGTTTACGACCTCAGCGATCATGTGACCAACTCCGACAGAACCAGGCTTAGGGCGGGGCGGGGATAAGACATTTCTGAGTCAGGTTTGAGGGGTCATGTGACAGCAGGTGCTCACCTGGTTGGAGATGAGGTCCTCGCAGACGGAGAGGGCCATCTGGATGGCGTTGGCCTTGTGCGTGACGGAGATGGCGTTCATCTTGAACTTGTCCTTCCCGTACAGAGCGTTGGCCTGACTCACCGCCTCCTTGAACACCTGCTCGTATCGCTTCTGACTCAGCACGGCGCCCACATTCACCAGCCGCGGCTCGCAGCCGCACAGCGCCACCGAGCAGCACTGCAGCACGGCCAGGAGCAGCACGCCGCGCAGCTCCACTGAGGGGAGGGGAAAGGAAGTGCATTACTAAAGGGACGATTTAGTCCCACCGTGGGGTCCTCAGATACGCCTGAGGGGACGCAGACGTCCAGACTGGCGTTTAAATGATGTCGTAACCCCGACTTAATCTCATAATCTGGATTTTTTTTAAGGCTTCCATCGTCTTTTTTTTCCTTGGTAATCGCAAAAAGATTTTTTAATTTTAATTTTCAAACAAAATGAAATTGATTTGATGTAAGCAGCTCTGCGTCAGGTCAGACGCTCGATGTGAACATTCAAAATCAAAAGCATGTGAAACAACATGAAGGAAGATACAGAAGATTTGTCTCGTGACCTGATGATGTCACCTGAACCCTTCTTATCCCGGCGCTGATGTCATCATTCAACGGTTTATAAGGGGTCATTAAAACAAACGTGGGCGTGGTGAAGGCCGCCGTCAGTGCGTGACTTCCATCAGTGCAGTATGATAATAAAGATTTGTTTTGTTATATATTTTGGATTTTAATGTCAGAATTTACAGTTTTTACTCCATGATCTGGAGACTGCTTTTACATTTCCAGATTTTTATCTCGTGTTTTTTTTGTAATTTGTTTACAGTTTAAACAGACAATAAGAATTTGATCTTTTCATTTGAATTTATGTTTTATAATCAGGAAGTTTGACACTGGAGGACGAGCCTGAGGCGAGCGTGGACGAATCAAAGAGTCTGAACCCTTCGATAAAGAAGCTAAAGTGAAGAAAAGTAGGAACGTGTGGTGGAGGTCAGCTGAGACGGAGGTGTGCGCACTTTGAGCTTCTGTGGGGAGGATTCAAAAAGCGATGCAGGTGGAAGTTTATCATTGGTGTTCCAGACCGGGAGTCTGCGTGAAGTGCTCGTGTTCAGTCACATTTCTGTGGAGACACTCGGGAATAGTGACAGGCGGAGCAGACGGCTGTAAAAACGGGAAAAATCTCACAGCAGACTCACACAAACACAGAGAAATGAAGCTGAAACAAACAGAAGTGCCAAACACACCTGCAGAGACACAAAATGGCTCCATGAAGAAAATGAGACATGCAGAGACGACTAAACCTGGAGACGGACAGACCGCGAACCATAACGACTGAAAGCCAAACACAAAATGACGACTGCAAAGCTGCAAAACCTCCGAACAAGACCAAAAATGTAACAAAAAAACCTCAAGAGACACAAGATGAAGACATCCAGAACCACAACAGCTGCAGGGAGACAAAGTGCACACACCAAACGAGCACAAAAACACAACATGAGACAAGAAGACACAAACGTGTCAGAGACGCAAAACTGAAGAACAAAGCTCAGGGGGGACAAATCTGACAGCAGGAAGTGAAACACAAAGACACACAAGAAATACAGGAACATGCCTCAGAGCACAGACACACAAAACACCCAGAAAACCCCCAAAATCTACCCGACCTGCTCTGAGTCCAGTCTGAGTCCAGTCTGAGTCCAGTCTGAGACCAGCTCTGAGACCAGGTCCAGTTTGTGTCACGTTGCAGGAGACTTGCTTTGCTCAGAGCCGTACTCAAACAAAAATACTCAGTTACTCTGCAGTTACTCCCTCTGATCTTGTTATTTATTTTTATTTTTTGTAAAAACCCAAACGAATCAATAAAGTGTAAAAACAGTCACGTGGTTCTGCCCGCGGTCATTCATACAGCACAATAAACACTCACTGATCCGGTCCTGCGGGTTCTGGATCCGTTACTCGGCCTCCTGTTGATTTCTGTTTTGTCCTCCCGTGTTTCCGTGGGCCCGGTTCGGTGTGTCCGTGGGTCTGAGTCTGCTGCTGTTTATGACAGAGAGCCGCTGGAGCCCCGTGACACCGAGATCGCTGGGGTCCGGGTCGGACCGTCACGGACAGCCCGGTTCTCCCGGGCTCGGTGCTGTTGCTCCGGGTCCGGGTCTCCTCCGTTTCGGTACGCTCGCGGAATTCCAGGTGACCTGATGCTCACGAGCCCCTCCGCTCTGTCCTTGGATCACTGACGCTCGCTCCCAGCGTCCCGCGCGTTCACAAGCGGAGGAGAGGGACCAACAGCCACAGGAGCACGGGCACGAGCGTCGGAAATCCCGTCGCGTTCACGTCCGTCTGTCCGTTTTTCAGTGATTTATTGAAAATGTTCAGCATGACACCGACACTAAATCTAACGACCAGCGTGACGTGTCACCTGTTTATTGGCTGCTGGGAGGATCTGCATCACATGACCTTCATCAACAGATGGAGCTGCTCCATGCTGAGCGTGAGGAGGACACGATGTGATGATGGAGGATCCAAAATCACGGCTGTCATCAACATAGTCAATGACCATCTGTGAGCAGGAGGCTTCATATTCACACAGACTGGATATAAAGGATGGACACAGTCAGGACAACAACAGGGGGCGCTGTGTGCTCAGCCTCCTGACTTCCACCTGCTCGTAAAACAGAGGTTCCCAAAGTGTGGGGCGGGGGGTGGGATGAATTTTTAAAAAAAGAAAGAAAAAAGAGCGCTTGGACACTGGTACATGGACAGGTTTCTGACGGGGCGCCCACACAAACGCAAAGCAGAAGATGAAGCATCGAATATGTTTCCAAACCAACTTCCTTTCAAGCCAAAGACTAGAAAATATGGTGAAGCAAATCTTCCCTTTGGCTTCACCTGCACAGGTGCCGAGGTAGGTCTCCCTGCAGGGTTGGTTTTCCCTGCGTCGGGAGCAGCGCTGGGCTGTTTAAATCAGGGACAAACAGGATCCCACATTCTTGATTTTTAGTTCACAAACACTTCTTGTAATGACTAACTACTCCTGACATGTTGGAGATGTTTGCTCTTTATACAGTAAAGTTACAGCAGGATACAAATAACATCAGGCTGATCCTGCCACAGTTTGTTCCCTCTGTCACAGACAAACAGGATCCCACAGCTGTTTATGTTTTTGAACCCATTTTGCACAGAGAGGCATTTTTTGAAAAATGTATTGACAGCAATGTTGAACATTATTACACAGAAAAAACAACTACATGTAAAATAATGACACCGTGACGCCTCTGCCTTTGTAAACGGAGGGACAGTAACTGTGTGTAAAACCTGCAGACAGTCAGATTAACAGTGTCTCTATCTGCCATTCTGCAGTTCATCCCATGTAAGCAATAACGTGGCCACAGTGTGACGTGAAAAAAGCCACATAGCTTTGACGCTGCGTGACCAACTCTGTATTCCTCGTCCACACGTAAACGCAAAAAAGGAGTTTTAAAACCTCAGTTTTCAGTGATTTGAAACATCGTTTACGTGTCCAAACACTTAGAAACAGCTGCGTAGATTTTCTTGTAAAACAAAGTGTGGCCTAGCAAAAAGAGTTTGGGAACCACTGTTCTAAAACAATAACTAAAAACGACTCTGACAACCTTCACATGATTTTACTGCGTGCTGATTGGACCGTTGAAGGTTTAGGATGGTGCTCGTTTCCAAGCAATGACTCCAGCAGGTGATAGGAGCGTAGTTAGTCCAGCAGGAACTTCCGCCCGCTGGAGGCTGCCCTCATGTGGACATTAGATGAACTCAGAGGTTCGGTTTATAGAACGTCTTCCTAAACTGTGAATGTGCAGTGAAGTGTGCTGACCGCACGCTGAGGGCTGTGTGAGCGCTCGCAGAGCAGCAGCAGAAGAAGAACCCAGCGCTCTGCTCTTCTTCTCTGGTTCTTTCTCTTTTTAAATCGGCTTTGCATCGCTGCCGTGATAGTTACCACGGCAACACAGATGCAGCTACACATCATTCATGTGGTTGCCACAGAAACATGCATTTTGAACCTCTCATTACCCCCTCCCCGCTCCAGTCCCCCACCTACCCACTGCATAAAACTGTAATTAACACGCAGTGATGTCATCAGGTGTGTTCACCACATGATCTCAGTCCACCTGCTGCAGCAGCCAAAATTAATTTGACAGATCATCCAATCAGAGAGCTGTATTGTTGGGCAGTAACTGCAGGGGAAGCTAAAGGTAGCTCACTCAGGTAAGTCCAACCTGACCTCCTCAGAATCAGCAGCCACTCAGTTTCCTTCGCGCTGCGAGGGTCACGGCTGTGAGCGTTGGAGCGAGGAGCCATGGGCGGCCTCTTTTGTACGCCCCTTGGTTTTAAGGTTTCCATCAGGCGGGGGACCCTACCGCCACGTGCCGTTTGTTACCTACTCAGCAGGGGTTTATATCACCCTTTCTCTGAGGAAGGGTGATATAAGCCCCTCCCCCACTTGAACTCTGCCGCTCAGGCACTAAAACTACGATTTCACCGTGAAACACGTGGACGGCCCCCGCACCGCCATCTGAGCAGGGACGGTCCCCACATAACAACATGGTCCCCTCTGTGTGCAGAGGCCACTTTCTTTCAGCTCCGCCTCTTTGTGTGATGTCACTGGCAGGTCCTTGGAGTCTGATCTCAGCTGCAAACATGAAGTCAGACACGAGCGACCTCCATGTTTCATTTTGCTCTCTGGTGTTCGTGAGGAGGCGTCCCTTCAGCTTCCAGGCCACCGAGCACACACACACAGACACACACACACACACACACACACACACACACACACACACATACACTCCAGCTGAATTGCAAGGCGAACAGAGAGATGCATGCTGGGACTCCTCTATGGCCTGCTCGGTCCCCGGGGGTGTGTGTGTGTGTGTGTGTGTGTGTGTGTCTGTATTACTGACATTGTGGGGACATAAATCTGTTCAAACACTCTGTGGGGACTCGAGGTCGTCCCCACAGAGTGAATCTTTTATGATGAAGGAGAAGTTTGGAGGTTTCATGGACTGAAGCCGGAGTCACTTCTCTGACGTCTCGTCCACTATGATTGTGAGACGAATCCACAGATCAGAAGCACGATGCTGTGATGCTTTCTCACAGATGATGTCATCAACACGAGCCTGTTCTCCAGATGTGGAAACACTGATGTTATTTGGTGAGTCTGGATTAAATCTTTACATCTCTGTTGTAAATCAGTGTGTAAAATGTTGAATCTGATCATCCTATAAATCTGACAGCGTGTGATTAATAATTTCAACACCTTATTTTTATCATTTGTATCTTATAATCCATATTATGACACTTTTCATTTCATCTCAATTTTTATCTTTTTTTAAATATAATAATTTGAATATTTTATGTGATAACTTTGATTTCATAAACAATCAGCTGCACAGAGGGTCATGAACACCGCCCAGCTGCCCTCTGCCACCCCTGGACGACATCGCCAGATCCTCCTGTCTCAGGTAAACCATCACAGGTGACCCCTCGGACCCCGCCCACCGATTGGAGCCCCGCCCTCATCACTCAGTCCTTCCAAGCACTTTGTTCTTTCTCCTGTTTGTTCTTTACTCTGTCACAGTCAGTGTGGAACACCTATACATGTACTGTGCATGTACAGTGACAATAAAGGCCTATTCTATTCTATTCTATTCTATTCTATTCTATTCACACACTCATTGAAGCCTACATAAAGGATAATAAAACAGGTGTTGTGCTGCCCCCTGCTGGATAAATTCTATATTTCTGTGTTGTACATTCTTGCAGCTGCTTCTTACATCTAGAGTGTAAATATTATTTTTCACTGTGTAAAAGTACGACTGTCTGATTTTACTCTGCTGGTTTTAGTCTTGGCAGCACGGTGGCACAGTGGTGAGCACTGTTGCCTCACAGCAAGAAGGTCCTGAGTCCAGTTCCTCCATCAGGCTGGCTCTTTCTGTGTGAAGTTTGCATGTTCTCCCCGTGTTTGCGTGGGTTCTCTCTGGGTACTCTGGCTTCCTCCCACCGTCCAAAGACATGCAGTTAGTGGGGACAGGTTCACTGATCAATCCAAATTGCCCATAGGTGTGAATGGTTGTCTGTCTCCGTGTGTTGGCCCTGCAACACACTGGTAACCTGTCCAGGGTGTGCCCCGCCCCTCGCTCTATGACAGCTAGGAAACTCAGTTTCCTTGGGTCTTTCCCGTGTTGTAGTTGTGCGTCTTAAGCTGTGTCCAAATTCATGGGCTGCATCCTCCTGAGGACCCGGCCTTTGCGGTCTATGTGGGCCGGGTCCTCAGAGGGTCGGGCAGGCCGGAAGTAAATGGCTGTGAAATGGGACGGTCCAGCCTTCTGATTAGCGTCACCGCTGTCTCTGTGGAGTTTAATAAACTCGACCGTCTGCTCCTTGCTGTCTAAAATATAACAGGACACTGGAGGAAACTCTCGACCATCTCACACTTCTGCTTAATCAGCTGTGTGAAAACCAAGGTGGAACCCACCCGATGGATAAATAAAGTTTTATCTAATCTAATAACTTTAATCTCAGCCAAACCGATTTACTCACGAACAAATAAAACACTGAAAAAAGCCCAACAATAACATTTTAGGTTGTCTAAGTGACTCATATATCACGTTTAACCTGAGTAGCGAAAGACGGCGGTGATCTGAACATGATGTGCCGGGAGTTGTGCCGTTCTCGCCCTGGTCAGCTGTCGAGCTGGTGGGTAACAGACGTCTCAGAAAACGTTGGTGCACTCTTACAAATATGTGGTGTTTTGATAAACTGAGCAGATATTTGAAGTTTACGCAGCTACTTTCACACCTGAAAATATCTTAAGATTAAGTTTAAGAAAGATTAATAAGAGTAATTTTAAAACTAACTAGCAGCCGCCATTGTTGGAAACTGGAGCTGGCTGGGCCGCGCTATGAATTCTGGGATATGGTAGGCCACGAAGGACACACCCGACCCATCCTTCAAATTCGGGGAAAAGGAGGACGCATTTGTCGGCCATATTCGGCGGAGTCTATGCAACAGCCTTCGTTGCGTTGCTGTGACGTAATCAGTCTACAAATGCGGCCTCAGGAGGATGCAGCCCAGGAGGGCCAAGATGGCGGCCTTGTGAACGGTCTGCTACAGAACTTGCTCTGTCTTAAAACTCCTTTAAAAACAGCAAAGCGGACTCTAAGGTGCACACTTCTAGCTGTATGTGATGGCAAAAAACCTGGGCTCAAATGAGAGAGCTCTTATCACTCCTGTTTCCTCCCCGTCAAAACCTTCTGGTAAGAAAAGAGTGATGGAAACCGACACGGCAGAAAGCATTAAGATGGCTATCGAAGAGCAAGGAGCTAACATCGAGAAGAGTGCTAGTGACCTGAAGGTTACTATTAACTTTATCTCAGGAAGTTTTGTCTTTGGGGTGAACCAGTTTGTGTCTGAGTGTGTTGCTGGGTCTGAAGTACGCTGGGATGTCGTGCTTGGAGAAAACTCTCCTGAGTTTCTCTGATACACCGGCTACATAGCACATCCTGGGCCATCTGACCTCAGGACATCACATGACAGGGTGGGGCCAGGTTTCCCAATGAGCTCACCCGAAACCCTGGCTGATTGTGACCCACACCCGCTTTCACACCTTGGCTCATGTGATTAGAGGATCATCAAGGGGTCCTTTGTCCCTCTTTGGGGGAAACTCCCACTAGGTTTATAACTGGGACTCTCCACCATTTGACCTTAGAACTGAAGAAGCTTCTCAGGTGAGAGGTGAAACGTCTTCAGGTAACTTAAAGAAGTCCAGACGCTTTTCTTTCCAAGCTCCTTAGACTACGATGACCTGGATGACTGAGAACCTTCACTCTTGTAGTAAATGAAATAATTGAGTCTTTAATAAGTAAATTTGCTCATCTAAAGATTATATTAGGAGACTGGAATCATTCACTTGATAACATGATAGATAGACGGCCAAGTAAAAGTCAGGATAGTAGTAATTATATGTTAAATTTTATAAATGAAAGAGACCTAACTGATATCTGGAGATTCAAAAATCCAACGATTAAGGAATTTTCATGGAAAAATAGATCAGGTTCATTACAGTCTCATGTTGATTGTTGGTTAATTTCTGATCCTTTATCCGAATATGTTTCTACATCAAAAATGTTGCCCTTGACAGATCATAAAACTATTTTTTTGGAGATATGTTTGTATGCCAGTAATCCGTGTAAGAGTGAATTCATATTGGAAATTAAATAATTCTCTTCTACTGAAGGACTCTTTGGTAAAAGAAATTAAAACAATGAGTATTGGAACAAGGCATGTGTTGAAAATGCTTTTTGTAAAAATTGGGAGGTCATGAAATTTGAATTGAGCTGAAATAGTTAAAAAATATCACTTTGTCGAGATCACCTGATAATTTATCTGAAGATAACAGGAACAGACATCAAATTCTACAATTAAAATGAGATAATATAAATATTTACAAGGCAAAAGGTGCCTTTGTGCGGGCTTGAAGAGGCAGAACAAAACTCTCGGCAGCTCGACTAAACTGTGTTCAGATGGGTCACAAGACCCTCAAGGGATTTCCAAGACTTGTGAACTTTTTATAAAACTTTATATAAATCTAATTGTCTACAGAAGCCATGGAAAAACTCCATCATTCCTGAGGTTAAAACAATTAGTGACAATAATAAAACCATGTGTGATGCTCCCATCACAACTCTAGACATTGAAGGTGCCATTAATAAAATGAAACTTAATAAGAGTCCAGGGAGGGACGGGTGGACTTCTGAATGTTACAAATTATTTTCTCACGCTTTTACAGAAAGTATATACTGAAAGCATTGATAATGAAAAGCTCCCTCCTCAGGGACTAATTACTTTGATTCCCAAACCTCAAAAAGACGCCCTTTTGATAGAAGATTATTAGTTACTATTTCACTGCTGAATAATGATTATAAAATAATGTGTTTGGCTACAAAATTAAAATGTGCACTTAATGATACCATTGATGAAGCACAGGCTGGTTTAATGACTGGCAGAAACATAACTAACAGCATGAGCCTGGTAATTGATATTTTGGATCGTTCAGATCACAGATAATAGTTTCATTCTTTTTTGGATTTTTATAAAGCTTTCGACTCCATGTTCAGAGCACTTGATATTTTTGGTTTTGGAAATATGTTTAAAAAATTCATTCAAACTTTGTAAGCAGATGCAAACAGCTCAAACTATGGTACAAGGAAAAGATCTGATATCAACCGTGGGATCCGTCGAGGTTGCCCGATTGCTGCAGATCTTTACCTTCTTCCTATGCAGTTACTCTCTATTCATGTTAAAAACAGCAGTGTACTGGGTCTCTGTTGCTGGCAGAGCATTATCTATTACTCAACTAAGAGATGACACAACACTTTGTTTAAAGGATAAATATCAAGTTGATGAAGCTCTCAAAGTCGTCAATAATTCCTCAGTAGCTTCTCTTAAGCTCAACATTCCAAAATGTGAACGTCTCCCTGTTACATTCTGCACAGATCCTATTATATCAGGTGCTCCTGTTAAAAATAAGGTTAAATATCTTGGTATTATCATTCAAAAAGACAGATTAACTGAAAATTTCGACCCTCTCATAACTGCAATACAACAAAGGTTTAATCTTTGGCTTCAAAGTGTCACGATCCTGTCACGATCCTGGGTCTTTTGAGTTTTACTTTATGTTTAAGCCCTTCAGGTTTTCTAAGTTCATTTTTATCATGCCTAGGTTGTTATAGTTCTTTGTCATTAGACTTCCCCTTGTGTCTTCCACCCATGTTAAGTCTCCTTTGCCCTTCATGTGTTTCATGTCTGTGTCTTACGTTGTCTAGTTCAGGTTGTCATGTCTGCGTCTTATGTTTCCTGTTTTATTTTGAAGAGGTCTGGTGTTCCTGTGTTCATCGTGTTTAGTTTTACTCTTCCTCTCATCAGTTAAGTTTGAGTTTTAGTGTCTGCACCCGGGTCCACTCACACTCCACGCAGTTTGCCTTGGCACACTGTGACACATCACTGGGAGATCCTTGGCAGCCAAAGCTGAAGCCTCTCCAGACTTACTTATGCAGCTGTGGCGCTTCATGTTTCCAGAGAATTATGCAGAAAAACTGATTAAATATTATTAAACTTCATTTGGAAAAAGAGAAACAAATGTAATGATAAACAGTTTGTGTTCTGGTGCCTAAATTCTTTAGATTTCACTTCCCTAAATGCGTCTTTTAAAATCAAATGGATCAGACTCTTTTTAAAAATCCCAGTTCAATTTGGAATTTTATTACCAAACACATCTTTAACTCACTTGGAGGAGTGAATGCACTTTCTGCTAGGATGCAATTACAATATCTCTAATTTAAACTCTCATAGTCAGCTCTCCTCATCTTGGTTAATCATACACTCTCACAACTTTTCTCCCCATAAATATCTCATTTGGAACAATCAGGATATGACATTTAAGAACAAATCATTATATATTCAGAGATGGGTTGATAGAAATATTTTAGTTGTGAGTCAGTTACTGAACGCTAATGGTCAATTATTTTCTTATAAGGACTTTTTGTCTGTTTATGATTTTCCTGTCACTCCAAGAGAACATGCTGTAGTTTTTGATGCGATACCAGGTGAGGTGGGAAGGTTGTTGGTGTCTGCTCCTAAAGGCAGAAACTGTATTAACTAACTCGTGCTAGCATGTACATCGGTAACATCTGTCCTTTATTGAGCGATAAAGCTACAAATCAATGTATTAGACAAATCATTCAAAGAGATGTTGTTTCCAGACCTGCAGCTGTATTTTACTGGGACAATATTTACAATGACATAGACTGAAAAACACTTGGATTCTATCAAGGAAATTTATCATCACTAATAAGGTCAGAGACGTTACTCTTAAGTTGATCCAGAGATGTTATCCGGTAAAGACAGATCTGGTTAAATGTAAGAAAAATATTGATACTCTTTGTACTTTTTGCAGAGGAAACAATATGTCAGGTATTTTGGGAATGCACGTATACACATGTGTTTTGGATTGATCTAAATAATTTTATAAACACCAAAATTGATCCCTCGTGTAGCCTGAAGTTTCAACATATTCTCTTTGGCCTCTCACATACCGACAAAATAAATCCAAAAATGATATATTATCAATCTTCTGATTATTTCTGCCAAATTTGACATTCATTGTACTAAATTTTCACAACAGCGTCCAAACATACAGTGGGGCAAAAAAGTATTTAGTCAGCCACCGATTGTGCAAGTTCCCCCACCTAAAATGATGACAGAGGTCAGTAATTTGCACCAGAGGTACACTTCAACTGTGAGAGACAGAATGTGAAAAAAAAAAAATCCATGAATCCACATGGTAGGATTTGTAAAGAATTTATTCGTAAATCAGGGTGGAAAATAAGTATTTGGTCAATAACAAAAATACAACTCAATACTTTGTAACATAACCTTTGTTGGCAATAACCAGTGTTGGGGAGTAACGGAATACATGTACCGCCGTTACGTATTTAAAATACAAAATATGAGTAACTGTATTCCGTTACAGTTACCGTTTAAAAAGGTGGTATTCAGAATACAGTTACTTTGTTGAAATAAATGGATTACACTGCGGTACTTTCCTGTTTCATTTTGTCGCGGGTCAGGACTGTTTGGGTTTTGTTTGACAGCTACGTTCTGTTGTTCCAGGCGGCAGCGTTACGGTTGCCATGGTTACAGGGCGACGCTCTCTCTCTCTCTGCGACTGTGTGTTTCCTGGGTGAGAGAGCGCCTTTTCGTTGTTGTTGTTGTTGTGCTAAGCTAACAGGCAGAATGCTACAAGCATAGCTCTAAAGAATGTAGCATCATGGGCAGTGTAGTCCGTGTTGCAGGGAGAATGGACTGCCATACACGTTATGGGTCTGTGAGCGCGAGGAGGGAGAAAAAGGGGAGTGGAAAGGTACGAGTTGTCATCGAGGAAAAACGGGAGCTGGAAGCATGTAAATATAATAATAACCACTGCAGCCAAGAAGAGTGCCTGACGAGCCCAGTTGTAAGTAAGCTATTAAGACTCGACTGTACACCGTGTTCGTGTTTTCCTCCGAAAACAATAAGTTCCGTTGGAGCAGCCTTTCAACGCCTCGCTCTGTCTCTCGCAAGAAAAGTTGACCCACACAACAAAGTAAAGCTATTTTTCGGCTACGAGCCGACAGGGACCCCGCCGTATTAGTCAGAGGTCCCTTTACTACAGTTCGGAGTCGCGGACCTTCAGTAATAGTAATAAATCACACAGCAATAGTACATTCACGTTGTTGTAAAAAGCATGATAATATATTAAGTAATCCAAAGTATTCAGAATACGTTACTGTCATTGAGTAACGTAACGGAATACGTTACAGAATACATTTTGGGGCATGTATTCTGTATTCTGTAATGGAATACATTTTAAAAGTAACCTTCCCAACACTGGCAATAACAGAGGTCAAACGTTTACTATAGGTCTTTACCAGGTTTGCACACACAGTAGCTGGTATTTTGGCCCATTCCTCCATGCAGATCTTCTCGAGAGCAGTGATGTTTTGGGGCTGTCGCCGAGCAACACGGACTTTCAACTCCCGCCACAGATTTTCTATGGGGTTGAGGTCTGGAGACTGGCTAGGCCACTCCAGGACTTTCAAATGCTTCTTACGGAGCCACTCCTTTGTTGCCCGGGCGGTGTGTTTTGGATCATTATCATGTTGGAAGACCCAGCCTCGTTTCATCTTCAAAGTTCTCACTGATGGAAGGAGGTTTTGGCTCAAAATCCCACGATACATGGCCCCATTCATTCTGTCCTTAACACGGATCAGTCGTCCTGTCCCCTTGGCAGAAAAACAGCCCCATAGCATGATGTTTCCACCCCCATGCTTCACAGTAGGTATGGTGTTCTTGGGATGCAACTCAGTATTCTTCTTCCTCCAAACACGACGAGTTGAGTTTATACCAAAAAGTTCTACTTTGGTTTCATCTGACCACATGACATTCTCCCAATCCTCTGCTGTATCATCCATGTGCTCTCTGGCAAACTTCAGACGGGCCTGGACATGCACTGGCTTCAGCAGCAGAACACGTCTGGCACTGCGGGATTTGATTCCCTGCCGTTGTAGTGTGTTACTGATGGTGACCTTTGTTACTTTGGTCCCAGCTCTCTGCAGGTCATTCACCAGGTCCCCCCGTGTGGTTCTGGGATCTTTGCTCACCTGTTCTCATGATCATTTTGACCCCACGGGATGAGATCTTGCGTGGAGCCCCAGATCGAGGGAGATTATCAGTGGTCTTGTATGTCTTCCATTTTCTGATGATTGCTCCCACAGTTGATTTTTTCACACCAAGCTGCTTGCCTATTGTAGATTCACTCTTCCCAGTCTGGTGCAGGTCTACAATACTTTTCCTGGTGTCCTTCAAAAGCTCTTTGGTCTTGGCCATGGCGGAGTTTGGAGTCTGACTGTTTGAGGCTGTGGTGGCATTTCATCACTCCCGTGCAGTCACCGAGTGGTTTGCAGCCCATCCCAGAATGGAGTCTCTTTTCCTCCCACCTTACTCTCCATTCCTCAACCCCATAGAGGAATTCTTTTCCTCATGGCGGTGGAAGGTTTACGACCATCATCCACATGATCAACTGTCCCTCCTGGATGCAACGAATGCTGGACGCCTGCAGATATCAGCAGAAGATTGCCAGGGATGGATCAGGCATGCCAGGAGATTCTTTCCTAGGTGTTGCCCCGGGACAATAGATGTGATGTGGATGGAACCTGTCCAAATGGAGAAGACGGAGTAGATTAGCTACTATTGTATGTGTATCAGTGGATGGTGTGTTACAAATTCTTGTTATTTTGGGATTACTTGTGCAAAAAATACATAAACATATTAACGAATTCTGCATGATGTATGATTCATTCCAGTAACATATGTTGTATAAGATGAGTTCAAACAGGTGCCATTCATACAGGTAACGAGTGGGGGACAGAAAAGCTTCTTACAGAAGACGTTACAGGTCTGTGAGAGCCAGAGATTTTCCATGTTTGAGGTGACCAAATACTTATTTTCCACCCTGATTTACGAATAAATTCTTTACAAATCCTACCATGTGAATTCATGGATTTGTATTTCACATTCTGTCTCTCACAGTTGAAGTGTACCTCTGGTGCAAATTACTGACCTCTGTCATCATTTTAAGTGGGGGAACTTGCACAATCGGTGGCTGACTAAATACTTTTTTGCCCCACTGTATTTGTTTTTAAAGCCTTGTTCTCCAATTATCTAGAGCATCGAAATAACAGCACTGACTCCAAAGCATGTAAAACACGAGCTGTGTCGAGCGTGCAGTTTCACTTGATTTATATGTTGTTTTATATCTCGAGCACCTCTTCCTTCTTTTAATCGTTTGTTTTCTCCTCAAGTATACTTTTTTTGCTTTCCTGCTTGTATTTGTACACCTGACTTGGAGAAGATATCTGTGACATTTCTTATAGCCCGGCTTTTTATGTGTACTTGTTGTTCAATTGTTCAAAAAAAAAAAAAAAAGAGGATGCAGCACATGAATTTGGACATCCCTTTATTTTGAAAGAAATGTTTAGGCATTACCATAGCAACCAAAGGGCATTAAGGGTCAGAGAGGAGGACGTTACTCTCAATGTTGTTGGCACATTTCAGGAGGACGCTGCTAATAAAGTTACTCAATGACACAGTGAATTTACGTTCATTATTATATTTACCAAATGCCACAGTTTTGTATCATTTTGTATCATTTTACTTAGTTGTGCGTTGCGTGTAAATGTGTGAAGTCAGGATGAAAGTCTGAGTCATGACATGGATGCTACAGTTTGACTTTATTGTCCTCACAGTAACACAGGTGCACGTGTTGCAACACATGAACGTACGACACGTTTCCAGTAACATCATCACAGCTGCGCCCACATTCAAGGTAAAAGCAATAAAACTGAAGAAAGCGAGTAAGAACCAGCAGGTGGCGCCGACAGCGCCCGTTAGCTCTCGCTGCCACTGAGCTCAGAGTTAAACTTTACAAAGTGCCTTAAGGAGACATCGGTCACACGATCAACCAAACTCAAAGTTACAACTTATAAATAATTCTTTAAAACTAACTTCGGTGCTTGGTTCTCTTCTACGCCATTTTCACCATCACGTTGTTGTACGGCGAATCCTGGCGCTGCTCTCTAAGCTCCTCCCTTAATCCAGGCTCCTCACTCTCCTCGTCCGCTTCTTCTTCTGCTTCTTCTTCTGCTTCTTCGTTGCTGCTTTGTGATTTGGGAAACGCCCTCTGGGCTTGTTTGGGCACGGCGTAGTCATCGACTCGGGGGTTATACGGGTACTCGTGACCTTTAGGGTCAGCAGCTGTACCCATAATCCTCCAGGCATCTCCTCTCATCTCCTCGGGGTCGTCGTACACCGAGGTGGAGAGGGTGGATTTCTGTCCTTTGGCGGCGGCGGCAGCGCAGCCTTCGGGCTCGTCATAGATGTGGTCCAACGTCTTGACGGTGTCACCGTCGCTCGTGAAGACGTTCCTGATCTTCATCTCGTCAATGCTGTCGTACAGCGGGTCGGCGCCCGCATGGCCGCTGTCTGTACGGTGAGAGTTCAGGATGTCGGTCATGACGTTCTTGGCGATGGTGTCGAAGGGCAGCGAGTAGTCTGCCTCGCTGCCGGTGCAGGGCGCCGCCACGTTGGCGCTCCTCTTCTCCCTCTTGGTGCCTCTCTCGGTCGACATGGTGATCTGCGAGTACGTCTGCTCCGGCTTGGCGCTCGGCTTGGGGCTGAGGCGGGGGTTGGGGACCGAGCCGGGGGCGGGGCCGGTGTTCAGATTAGGGCTGGAGTCGGGGCTGGCGTTGGGCAGGGGGCAGCTGGAGATCATCTTGACCTGATTCTTTCGAGGGGCGGGGAGGCGAGAGTCCAGGTTCAAACTCTTCACTCCGGTCAGAGTTTTATCCACCGGAGGCTCGAGACGACACTGAGAACAGGACAGGAAGTGGGTCAGTATCACGCGTTCGCTTTCATCATCATTAAATCAAACAGTGACTGAACGGCGTCGCAATTGAATGATGTCATTGGTCATCAGCTAAGGGTGTCAAATAAGAAGCTCGAGCAAACAAGTTCTGAGAGACAATCAGGACAGAGCACGATGTGAACATCGAAGCATCACGTGAGCACTCCTCACAGCTGTGGCACTCACCTGGCAGAAACACCACTGTGCCTCCACCTTCCAGCTGATGGAGCAGCTGCTGGCAGCCGCCCTCGTTCTTCTTCTCTGAACATATTTCAAGCCGCTTGTAGAACAAAATGACGACACGTGTGACTGTGGAAACTATTTGAATCATATGAACTCTGATACTCTGAACCTCGACTTTACTGAGGAGTCAAGAGTCATCGTAAGCGAGTCAAAGGCAAAAGCTGAGGTTTGGAGCCAAGGACAATAAAAATACATCAGTCCAACCAAATACTGAGAAAACACACGAGCGCCAAAGATTATTGGCTTGTGTGAAACACCGACGGCCCTCCGCCTGCTCGCCGGTTTGAAAAGAGGCCCCTCGTATTTCTTTGTGTCATATCCTGGGATGTTTATCAGTAGAGCGGTTTGTTGTATTATTTAATAAATGGAGTCAGTTCCTGTTCCCACTGCCTCGGAGCGACTGCGACCTCATCATTTCCTCAGGAACTAAAAACATATTCAGGACCAGCTCCGGTGTGAGCAGAGGTAAACTGGTTCCCATTGCCCCAGAGGCGGGGATGGGGTGGGGGGTGGAGCACAGCGCAGTACCGGTGCAATGCGCTCCCTCTTGTCTCTGATCTCTCCTAGCAGCTGTAAAAAAAAAAAAAACTGTAAATACAAATATCTTTGTGCACCTCAGACCTTAACAAGAAGAAGGCTTCCTCCAAGTGTCAAGTTTTTATTTGTCATTACAGCTAAGAAGGCACATTACTGCTGCAATGAAATCCTGAGGCTCAGAGCCCGACAGCACTAACTTATGTAATAAAGAAAATGTATGTTTATAAAACAAGAGTGGAATAACTAAACACAGATGAGTAAAAGTACTGTTAGGCTGCAGTGCAGAGGTAGTGCTGCACACATGTACCGTGTGTATGGTGATAGTGTAAAAGACACTGTCCAGTATTTCAGCAGTTAAAAGCAACACTAAAGATTTACTGAGAAATCAAACGTTTTCAACACCAGAGAAACAACAAGGTTTACAAAGACATACTCATAACCCGTCTACTGGGGAAAAACATCACGAGCACAAAGAAGAAACGGAAAAAGAAAGTTTCATAAAATCAGTGAAAACACTGATAGAAAAAAACACAAGCTAAGAAAAAACATTCTGAATCAAGAAAAAGACCACACAGGGGCCCGTTCTTCGTACCTCGCTAAGTAAGTTAGCTGGATTAGATTGTTGACGATTTCGCGTGATCTTGGATCGTTCGGTTCTCCGAAGCTCATCCGGGACTTGCTGTCATAGCAACAGATCCATAAGCGTAAACCTGCTCGGGAGCAGGTTTACTTTATGTAAACAGGATTAGATCGCGGCCACTCAGGTATGTCCGCTTCATGTATACGAAAGCAACAGCGATATTTTACCACTGTTTTTCCATAAATAAATATTACCAATGTAACTAAAGATAATGCAGCACCTGATCCATTTATTGATTTCACACAGATACATACAGGTCATTTCCTAAAAAAAGGGAAATGTACTATTAATCATTCTATTTCATGTATGTGATTATTACAGATGTAATTCATATGTCAGAGTAGTAATAGTAAATTACTTCATGTAATCAAGATGAGAGACCACGGCTATAAAAGCGAAGGTGGATTTGGGAAGCCTGTCGCAGCCATGTCCTGTCCGTATACGCGAGCAGCCCATTGCGGAAGGTGCAAGATTGATAAGGAGTTTTCAGAATCCAGCGTATATTGCGGGACAGACAGGATCCTTTAGCTCAGCGCGACAGTGTGCTCATAGAGAGATATCGATTTTCCCGTGAGGGTATTATGTACTTAACCAACTTGTTGGATCCCTATGTTAAGAGTTCCACTCACCGTCGGGCATTAACAACTGCACAAACTGTGTGCATTGCCTTGCGTTTCTTTGCGAGTGGCACGTTTCTGTACGCTGTTGGAGACGCAGAGAACATTGGCAAAAGTGCTGTCTGCCGTTCCATTCGCAAAGTATAGCTGGCACTCAAGCATTTCCTGGGTGTGTTTGTGGTTTTTCCAAGCCACTTAAGACCACAGGTTGTCAAACAGGGCTTTTTTTCTATTGCAGGTACATTAAATTCGATAATGAATGTGATGCAATCATGACCCATGTCTGTAACTATAGCTCGATTGTCCGCAGGCTTCCCTAATGTGATTGGTACCATAGACGGCACACACATTGCGATCAAGGCCCCCCCCAGGCCCCAATGAAGGGGATTTTGTCAATCGAAAGAGGATTCACAGTATAAATGTGCAGGCGAGTAATACTAATATTTTAGATGGTAATATATAATGAAAAGGAGTGTGTTCACATATAATGAAATCTCTTAGATGGTGTGTGACTCTATGTGCCACATCACAAATGTGGAAGCTAAATGGCCCGGATCAGTGCATGACTCAAGGATTTTCAGAGAGTCAGGGTTGTGCACATTATTTGAGCGTGGTAAGAAAAAGAGACTTATTTTGATATTTCATACTTATTTTGGGCCTTACATAACAGCATTTCTCCATTACACAGGTTATGCACGCAGGCAGTACTTCATGACACCGTTCCCTGACCCCAGCCCTGGGCCACAAACCCGCTACAATGCAGCTCTAGCCAGGACAAGGGCACGCATTGAAATGACCTCTGGGCAAATAGAGGGAAGGTTTCAGTCTCTGAAAAGTCTGAGGGTTGCACCTGACAGGGCATGTGACATTACTGTTGCATGTGCCGTACTGCACAACATTGCCACCATCAGAAAGGAGAGGACTCCTGTGGTGGAGGTGCGGCCTGATGATGACCTCCAGCCAGTGCACTTGGACCAACCTAGTGGCAGAGCTGCACGGGACAGGATTGTGCAACACAATTTCGAATATTAAAAACATGACAAAACATATTTTTCATTGAAATTTATTTGAGCATCTTTTTCTGTCTCATCATAAAAAAAAGCCAGTCATCATTTGCCAGGAAAAAAATCATATATACTGTGTCACGCAAGGTCGTCAATAGTGCTCTGTATGAAAGTGTATGTTTACTTACTCTGAAGTTCCTTTTGAAGCAACTCGATTTCTAGTTGAACTTTTTGCCTCATTAGAGCTTGAAGTTCGATTTCACCTAGAAGCTTTTGTTTCTTCAGCTCAGTATACTCCATTTTTTGCTGGAGACTTCTCTTATAGAGCAAACGAATGTCATCCTGTTTCAATTGTAGAGACAACATTTAACGGTCAATACATGTCACATAGGAAGTAAAATTAATTACAAGACTGCCCACCTCTGTATCAGGCCTCTCTGCCTGCAAATCATACTGCAGTCAGAAACACATAGAAGTACACAAGTAGATACAAATTCAGGCCAAATTATGCACTTACAGGGACTTCCTCCAAACCACAGTCATCTGACAGGGTTGCTTCACTGTCCTGTGCAATGGAAACAAACTGGTGTCTTTTATTTTGTGACTATTATTATTGGTCTAAATAATAATAATAAAAATATATATATATATATATATATATATATATATATATATATATACACATATATCCCAACTTACTGTGCATGCTTCAGTCACCCCTTGCATGGGAACAGGTAAAAGTGATGGAGTGTCATGTAAAACTACACACAAAAAAACCCCACAATGTCAATAAATGTCAAAGTACAAAAAGCATTTTAATTAAGGCAACAACCAAATATTTTACATTGTACAAATAGCATTATGAGCTCATTTACCAGTTATGAAGGTGCTGCTGCTACTGCACCCCGGCTGCTAGTCTAAGGAAGAGCTGCCCCCAGGGATGCCCTCAACAATGGGTCTGGTGGCATTCAACCCTAGGGCCAGCTCCTCTGCCGGGGTGTGACGAGGGGGTGCAGGACCACCACCTGTCTTTTTTTGCTCTGCCCTTTTCTTGGTTGCTGTTATAAACAAACAAACAGATTATTTCAGGGTCTCTTTTCAAGAGACTAAAAGCAATATAAGTGATAAATATTACCATTCTGTAGAATATTCTTATATTTCACTTTTACTTGTTCCCATGTTCTAGTGGGTCCTGTTGTGGCTCTAATGTGAAAGAGGATATAATGTAATATAATATAATACATTACTTACGAGTTTAATTTGTCAGCAACTTTCTGCCAGCCCTCTCTCCTTGCTTTTGCAGCCTTTGCAGTGTTCCCTTGCGTTTTAATTAAACTCTGAAACTCCTGAAATCCCTCAATCAAGAGTTCTTGCTCTGCTGCCGGAAAATACCGAGCGCGCTCCTTCGACATTTTCGCCGACCAATCAAAGGGTTGCCGATCAATGTTTCTACTATCGATGCGTAGCCCCTGTTAAGCCACCCAGTGATCTCACATTACTTCATCCAGCTATACTAATCGTCAACAACAGGTGTGTTCGGAGAACCGGAATAGCGAGCTCAAAGTTGGCGCGACGATTTGATCTTGGATGTAGTAAGCGAGGTACGAAAAACGGACCCCAGCTGTTTGTTTGTATCCACACAAAAGTATAACAACAACAACAACAACAACAACAACAATAATAATAATAAATCATCCTTTTTCCCATCCTGACGGGTGGCTCTGAACGCCTCCTGTGTGTGATTGGCTGCTGAGGCTCGTGTCACCGCGGTGGGCGGGTCCTGCTGTAGCTGAAGATGGCTGCTCCGTGCTGGGATCAGCAGGTCTGAAGGTAACCGTCTCTGCGGCTCTTTGGTCGGTTTGAGCGGCTGTCTGCGCTCCGTATCCCGGCCGGAGGCTCCTCCGCGGGTCGGGTCCCGGGACGCCGGTACGTGGCCGCTACACTGCTTGTTAGCATGTTAGATTAGCATCAGCTGCTAACGGAGGGCTAGCAGTGACGTGACAGCAGCTGTTACACAACAGGCGTGAGGTCAAAGTTTGCGCAGTGTTAGGCCAACACACACTGATGACTGTGTGGGGACAGAAAAAGAAGTAGCAGATAATCATCGATTATTGATTTTGTTCCTCTGTCACAGAGAACTGAACACGATGACGTCAACGTGACCTCACGTGACGTTCAGCTGTCTGGCCTGTGTTATGATGCGTTCACTGTCTGGCCGTATTGCAGGTGTCCGCGATGTCCAGGGAGCAGGCGAGCATTAGCGAGCTCCTGCTCTCACTGGACAGTTCAGAGCTGCAGGAGGCAGAGCGAGTGAGAGCCGCAGTCAACCAGCAGCTGAGTACAGGTGAGTTCAACTGTGCAGCACGAAGGAATGACGCAGGTCTGCATCTCTGTGACGCGCTCACCACGTGAACCAATCACGAAGCTGCAGTTTTGCTGACGTCCAACAAAGCAACCTTATCAACTCAGTCTGACATCACTTGTGACGGCCAATCAGTGCAGAGCTCCGAGCATGCATGTTTCTCCTCTCAGACAAAGGGGGCGCTGTCCTCTCCTCCGTGGTGGAGTACTACCTGGACTCGTCATCTTCTCAGGCCCTGCTCCTCCTCTCCTCCATCAGGGAGCCGCATCACAAAGTGAGCCTCGCCTGCTGGCAGATCTCCTGTTCTTTATCTCTGTGACTCTAACACCTGTTGGCCCCGCCCACTAGGTGCTGCTGGAGAAGCTCAACGAGTCTGTGAGTCGATCCGGGACCAGGCTGGGCGCCCTCACCCTGCTGGGTCACCTGATCAGGAAACAGCCGCCATGGGTTCATCACATCAGCCGCTCGCCGCTGCTGCTCTCACTGCTGCGCTGCCTCAAGGTAATACACACACACCTGTCCTCCTGCACATTCAGATTCTGTCATGATGTCGATCATGTGAGGTCGGGTCACAGGTCGGATTCCTGCTGCTGTAAACTCAGAATTCCACTTCCTGTTTTTCAGATGGACAGCGATGTGGTCGTCCTTATCACGGGAGTCCTGGTCCTGGTCACTCTGTTACCCATGATTCCTCAGGCCGGGAAGCAGCACATCAATGACTTCTTTGATGTGTTTGGGCGCCTTGCATCCCGCAGCTGCAAAAACCCAGGTAACTCACTCACACAGCAGGGGGCGCTGCAGGAAGCAGCTCCTTATGCTTTCTGATTGGTCAGTCTGCTTCTCTGAGTGGTTGATAAGATGTTTTCTGATTGGCTCGTGCAGGTCATGAGCCTGTGGCCCACCTGGTGCACCTCCATGCAGGTACGTACTCTCTGTTCCACCGCCTGTATGGGATGTTCCCCTGTAGCTTCATCTCCTACCTGCGGCTGCACTACAGCATGAAGGAGAACCTGGACACCTTCCAGGAGGTGGTAAAGGTGAGTGCACACCTGCAGGGGGCGGTACTGATGTGATGACCGCAGGTGTTCCTTCAGTTTCACCTCACACTCTGTCCTGTCCCGTCAGCCGATGTTGGAACACGTCCGGGTTCACCCAGAGCTCGTTACAGGCACTCAGGACTACGAACTGGACCCGTCCAGGTGAGTCCAGCTTGGAGACAGAAACCACACCTGAGCGTGCAGAACCAGGTCAGCAGGTCCTTTGACAGAGTGAACCCAGCGCTGAGCTCAACCGAATGCAAATCAACAATAAAGAAAGAAAATAACATCTGATTGAGTTTTCTTAAAGTATCCTGTCCAGCTGAGTTCACGTCGCAGAGGCGTGTTTACCACAGCTCAACATCAAACTTTCCTTTATCTGACGACGAAGCCCGCCACTCGATTCCAGCTAATGACAGGAAGTGGTGCGCTCTGATCTGTCAGCAGGTTCAAATAACACGGGCGCACACACGACGTGGCCTCAGAGCAACACATTTCATCTCCAAGTTTGTAACCAGCTTTAAAAAACAGGGACGTCTGCAGCAGCTGTTAGTCTGAGGGAGGTCGGCCAAGCCTGATCAGTGATTTAGGAGATGATAGAAATACACAGAACACAGCTAAACGCACAGATTCGATAAGGAGGGCCTGGAATGAAACCTTGTGCACTTCTTTAGCATCTATCTGAGGATTAAGGAGCGAAACTCTGATCCTGCAGTTCTTCAGGAAGTGAAGACGGCAGCATGCAGCTACAAAAGTCTGCTATCCTGAAAACGAAGGAAGTCGCTCAGACGCAGAAGCTACGTGTGACACGACGACTAGCGTACCTGCCGTGATAACTCCACCCTCTCACGCTGATAAGAAAGGCAGTGTAGCCTAGTTACCCATGAACTGCACGGTTTTCTTTGGTTTTCTTATCCTTGCATTCAGCTGGGTATCGCGACTCTGACGTCTCTAACTCCAAACATTTAAAATAAAAAGAATACTTTGACTGTTTTCTGTTTGAAATATGTTTTCTCTTCCACTGCTGTCTGCAGGATGTAATATACACTTACTGCCAGAAGGTGGCAGTAAAAGCGACCACCGTTAACTAACAAAATACAACATAGCGATTACTACTCAGAGTGGAAAAACTTGTTCCTGTAGAAACAGGAAAGCAAAGACGACTGCGACCAATGAAAAGGTCCATAAATAATAAACAAAAGCGAGGTAATGCGAGCATGTCGTTTGAGAGTGGCACTCGTCACTACCACGAACATCAGTATCCAAACTGACAGCGTGTCCTCTGAGACGTGACCTGAAGCACAGCATGAATGAAACATGACCTCTGCTGTCCAATCAGAGTACAGTATGAACTGCAGCGTGACTGAGCGTTTGAACATTGAGTTTCAAACTGCTGCAAATTAAACGGGAGAGTCCGGGTCACCAGAGGTCGGGTTGGGTTAGATTTTAGTAACATGAAAGACGTGTCATCGTCATATCAGATCTGCACTACCAGTCAGAACTCTGGACACACCTTCTCATTTAGTGGGCTTTCTTCATTGGTGCTACTTTCCACATTGTAGATACAAACTGAAGACATCTGGGATCATGTAGCAGCAGCTCAGATCAGGGCCCAGACAGATGCCACACAGAGCTCCAGTAGCAGACACATCTGTACATGTTCAGAGGAGACTGTGTGAATCAGACCTTTATGGTCAAACAGCTGCTGAGAAACCACGACTAAGGAAAAGCAACAAGAAGAGATTTGTTTGCACCAAGAAACACAACAAATGGACATCAGACCATCTGTGCTTTGGTCTGATGAGTCCAAACCTGAGATCTTTGGTTCCACCTGCCGTGTCTTTGGGGAGAAAAGGTGAACGATGGTCTCCACGTGCATGTTCCCACTGTGAAGCATGGAGGAGGAGGTGTGATGGTGACACTGTTGGGGATTTCTTCCAAACTGAAGGCACACTGACCCAGCATGGCCACCACAGCATCCTGCAGCGACATGCCGTCCCATCATTTATTCTCCAACAGGACCCCAAACACACCTCCAGGCTGTGTGAGGACCAAGAAGGAGAGTGATGGAGGCCTGGCCTCCACAGTCACCTGACCTGAACCCAGTGGAGCTGGTTTGGGATGAGATGGAGCGCAGAGTGAAGGCAAAGGCCCGACAAACGCTCAGCATCTCTGAACTCCTTCAAGACTGTTGGAAACCATTTCAGGAGACGACCTCATGAAGCTCGTGGAGAGAAGGCCAAGAGTGAGCGAAGCAGGAATCGAAGCAGAGGGTGGATATAAAACATGTTTGGGTTTACTTCATAATTCCACGTTTTCATTCACAGTTTGATGCCTTCAGTGAGAATTTACAATGTAAACAGTGATGAAAGAAAAACCATTAAATGTGAAGCTGTGTCCAAACCTCTGACTGCTGGTGCTGTAATGGGCCCAGCACTGAGCTGTGGGACACCTTTACTGGGCGATTTATTTGAAGCTGTTGGCGAGCAGAAGCAGCTGGAGTTAGCGAGCTGCTCCCTGCTGAGCTCAGACTGACACTTCCCTCCTCCCACTCAGGTGGAGGTGTTACGAAGTCCATGACATTGTGATCGAGTGCTCCAGAGTGTCCCTGGATCCTCTGGAGTCTTCGTGCGAGGAGGACATTTGCTCCTCCTCCTGCTCTTCGATCACACCTCTCCCCCTGACTCCCCTCCCTCATCTGGACCTCACCTGCAGTCCTCCGGTCACAGACGCTGTCAGCAGCTCAGGTGAGTAACAGCAGTGTGAGATCATGTGACCTCCTGTGCAGTTTGTAACAGAGGTCAAAGTGAAACCAGAAGGAAACGGATGTTTTTAATTAAGTGTTTGTGTTTGCTGACAGGAAGTTCAGTCTGTCCTTTGGGATCCAGATGTGTGCCTCAGCTGAACCTGAACACCTGCACGCAGGTAACTCACCTGTCTGTCTAATCTGTGCGCCAGACGAGCAAGCGCTGACACTTCCTGTTTGTGTGCAGCCTGACGACGTCACATGGAGCCCCGCCTTACACTGTGGTTTGTCCACACCCCCTTCTGAACGCACTGCTTTAGGCTCCACCCACCCACTGAGCAGGAGCACCTCCATGTCAGGTGACCTCACGTGTGTGTGTGTGTGTGTGTGTGTGTGTGTGTGTGTGTGTGTGTGTGTGTGTGTGTGTGTGTGTGTGTGTGTGTGTTAATAATGTGTGTGTGTGTGTGTGTGTTATGTGTGTGTGTGTGTGGACGCAGGTGAGAAATTGCCTTCATCAGCCTCCATTCTTGAGGCTCCTCCCACTAAGGAGCCCGACCGCAGCCAGGTGAGTTAAAGACTTCAGTTAAACAACTGGGAGTTAACTGGGATGCTTTTATTGTGAAGGAAGAGTCTTGCTTTGTCTCCCTGCAGGTGAGGATGGTCAAAGATGGGGAGGGGTTAACCTGTCAGCCAATCACTGAGGGGGAGGAGCAAGGCCTGAGTGACCTCGTTAACAACAACAGAGAAGGTGAGCTGATCAGCTGATCGATCTCGGTGATGTCACTGCAGCTGTTTCTTCATCTTCTCTTTGTCTCCAGATGTTAAAGATGAGTCCCAGCAGCCTTCGCCCCGCCTCATCACCTCCACCCCCACTCAGGCTTCAGGGGTCCCCCTGCCTCCCTGCTTCACCACTCCTCACCCCAGATTTGAAGAGCCAGGCTCCGCCCTCTCAGACTACAGCCCCAGCTCTCCGTATGACCCGCTGTTTGAGCTCGCTCTGCCGCGGGCGGCCATGCTGTTCGTTGGGAAGAAGACCCAGGTAAGGTCAGGTGGACCGAGCCACAGGTGGTTTTTGTGAGCGTGCTCAGTAACGTGCTGTGTCCTGCAGGAGGTGCTGGAGAAGAAGGGGGGAGGACCACAGAGGGAGAACAGAGAGGAGGAGGTGACCTCTGTCTCCCCTCTGAAGGTTCTGGACCAGCTGATCGCCCGTGGAAACAACGCCCACGATTGCCTCAGCAGGAGGTGAGCCGCAGGAAGTTATCAGAGGGCATTATCAGGCAGAACGCCGCCTCACGCCCAAAACACACCGATCAGTATCACATCAAAGGTGTGAGTCGCCTAGCTTCATATTGTAACGCATAAACGCCCCCTGAGCGAGCGCTTTGGAGATAGTGGGAAGACAAAAGTCCTTCTAACAGGAAGAAAGCTGCAGCACAGCCAGGCTGAGGGAGGAGAGGCCGGTTGGGGTGAGGCGACAAAACGAGACATTAAACACGAAGCGAGATTCCCGCTGCTCGCCGATCGATGGAGCGAGGTGCAGCCATCGTCTAGTCTGTCGATGAAACCGTGTCCTTAGATTTGAAACGTCTGCACGCGTGTCATCAGAGACCCGTCTGATGTTGTGTAAAACGTGCTAACCTGCGTCACCTCTTTCTTCTTCTGTGGTGTTCACAGGTTATCAGCTGGGAGTAAGTCGGTGGATCGGAGTCACTCTGGAGGTAAACAGCAGAGCATGAAAAGCAAAGGTACCTGAACTCTCGCCTCATCACGCTCATTAACCTCACATGCAAATGAAGCTGTAAGCTCACTGTGTGGAGCTGACAAGCTCCTGAACCCGCGCCGCTGTTTCAGCTCGTCGTCACATTCGCTGCTGTTTGCGGGCGCCGTCCTGAATCTGCGTTCAGGTTTGATTTAGCCGGCTGGTGTTCTCGGGTTCAGTTTTCACGTCTTGAGGCTGATGAGGAAGCGGTTCGCGGCAGGATCCACGCTGGTTCTTGGCAGCTGTGGGACACCGTGCTCCGGTTCTCTCGTATTCGCCGTACTGACCACGCCCAGCTCGTTTAATGACCCTCAGACGAGCTGCGGCGTCAAGCTGCCGGGTTTGCATCAGCACAGAGGATTTCATTAGAACTGTGTGTGTGTGTCAGGCTCCACCCAGGAGGAGGAGCTTCAGTCTCTGACCAATCAGCTGCTGCTCGTCCATGCTCAGCTCCAGTACGAGCGCTTCAAGCGGCAACAGCACGCCATCCGAAACCGCCGGCTGCTGCGGAGGGTCATCAACGCGACAACGCTGGAGGAGCAGAGCGCTGCCATGGTAACACACACATCAACCTCATCATGATGCTGAACACCACCCACGTAGCCCCTCCTCTCATGTTTTCTCTCCTCCGTCATGCTGCTGGTTGCAGAAGTCTCAGCTCGGCGTTCAAGACGAGGAGATCCGGAGTCTGAGGGCGAGTCTGGACGAGGAGCAGCGCCGATACTCGGCGCTGCAGCGCGACACACACACACGCAGCGGGCAGCTGCACACACACATTGCACATCTGCTGCAGCTGCAACGAGACGAGCAGAGAGAGAGCCAGAGACTGCAGGTCACACACACACACACACACACACACACACACACACACACACACACACACACACACACACACCATCAGCAAAGAGCTTCACATCCTGTGCTCTGACTGGCTGTTGCAGGGTGAGCTGCAGGAGTGCCAGAGCAGACTGCAGGATCTGGAGGCGGAGCTTCAGAAAGCCAATTACAGGGCGTATAATGCTGAGCACCAGCTGACCCAGCTGTCAGTGAAGGTGAGTCCCGATTAGTCGATGGCATCGTTGAAGGAGCACGGCGCCCAGCTGCTTCTCTCTGTGTGTGGCCTCGCAGCATCACAGTGTGTCCATGACGACTAAATACACACCGAGAGGAGGCAGATATGTGGGTCAGAGGGGTTTCACTTCCTGTCAGACACCGATAGATCTGTCGAGTCTGTAACGAGTCCGTGTGTGGTCAGGCTGTTTAAGTTTAAACCAGCAGCAGAGAAACTGAAGACAAAGCCAGTTTTTCTGTTTCTGAATAATGAAGGAGGACGAGCCCACAGTGGCTCAAAAACAGTAACCACAGCTGAAGTCCTGAGGCAGCTGCTCCCACTCAGTTCTGTTCTACAGATGTTTGTGTGTCTGTGTGTCTCCAGCTGTGCAGCAGTGAGCAGCTGCATCAACAGATGTTCCTGCTGAACCAGCAGCTGGTCCTGCTCGGAGAGACCAACAAAGCTCTGCAGCAACAGCTGGAGGGCGGAGAGACACAGCGCTGCACCGTAAGACCCACACACACACCAGCTTCAGCCAGCTTCAGCCAGCTTCAGCCAGTTTCAGCCAGTTTCAGCCAGTTTCAGCCAGCTTCAGCCAGCTTCAGTCAGTTTCAGCCAGTTTCAGCCAGTTTCAGCCAGTTTCAGCCAGTTTCAGCCAGCTTCAGTCAGCTTCAGTCAGCTTCAGCCAGTTTCAGCCAGTTTCAGTCAGCTTCAGCCAGCTTCAGCCAGCTTCAGCCAGCTACTATTTTCTTCTCCAGCCTGTGCCGACAGATTTCTCCTGTTTGCTGTTTATTCCTTACTTTTTATATTTTATTCAGGCACAGTTGTTGTGGAGCACCCACAGTTTCATTGTACATGTACAATAATAATAAAAGGCTATTCTATTCAATTCTATTCTATTCTATTCTTGGTTGTTAGAAAGTGAATGTCCATAATGTACACTGTCAGTGTAACACAAGTTAAATTATATGTAGTTATTTATATGTTGACTTCAGGGAGGTGGACGGAGAGGAGGGGCTCTCTGTCGATCAGGGGCCTCGAACATGAACGAGCCGAGGGCCACTGCTGTCGTCTCATTGGAGCCACTTTAGTGCTCAAGTAGTACAAAAACAAACAAACAAGAAAACAGACACAAATATTTCTGAAAATGTTTTTTGTTTTTTAAATTTCAAACTTGTAGAAGACGACTGTGCCTGTATAATTTAACTACCCGAAGCCTTTCATTGAATGACCAAACAAACACATCGCTCCTCTGTCGGTCCCACACGTGGCAGCACTGCTGCTGTCGTTGTGTTCGTAACTAAATCATCGTGCAGACATACGTGTACACGTTCCTGCTCTCTGCTCATGTTGTCTTCATATTAAATCATTTAAAGAACTTATTTTAACATTGCGCTCGACAACAAACATAAAAAGTCACTTCATCGGCTAAACTGCATCATATTTCGTCACATCATGTACGAGCCGTGAGTAGGGGTGACGTGAGCCGTTAGTGGCCCCTGGGCCACGAGTTTGAGACCCTTCCAAATGCTTGGAAGTTGTAAACACGGCAAGAATGAGAAACGGACAAATAAATAAATCCAGTTCAGTGTTCAAAGACCGAACGCTCCCTCATCCTCATTCGCCCACATGGCTCCTCCTCTCTCTCTGTGATGTCACATCCTGCTGCGTTTCTCTCTGTGACTAAAGCTCAAACATCAAAATCACATTTTCTTGTTTTCTACGTCGTACCCGAACATGACTCATCGTTAGCTCTGTCACGTCAGTATTCACTTCAACAGGATCTGTTTTTAACTCAGATTCGTAAAAACATGTTTTCCCTTTGGCCATGTTGCTATGACGACCCCACGTACCTTAGGCGCTACTCGACTGTAGCGGCGAACGAGTGGGTGATAAAGCGCAGACACGCGCCTGCATGCAGAGCTTCAGGATCTGATTAGCAGAATCACATCTACGACTGTGTTTCTCATCGTTTCAGTGAGACACGTTTTCTCTTCCACGCTAACCTGCCGAGGTCAGCACATCACAATCGTTACTCAGACTCCGGCCCTTTCTCAATTCTAAGTACGCGAGTCCGTGCTCGCGTTCTCGGCGAGACCGGACTCGCCAAGAACGCGAGCACGGAATCGCGATTTGTACAACTGGAACACCAGCGTACTTGATGATGTCACAGGTCCAGAGTTTTTACTGGCGTCCTTAATTTAACTGTGAGTAATATGTGATGAAGTTTTAATCACAGCCGAACCGGTTTACTCAGGAACAAATAAAACACTGAAATAAACCAAACATCAACATTTAGAAGTGATCTAAGTGACTTATATATCATGTTTAACCTCAGTAGTGAAATCTCTATTAATAAAAATAGTGTACATGTACATACGTGTACATATCTTATTAAAAACAAGCAGTTGAGATGTTAGAACGCTTTTATTTTTATTGTAGTGGACACTCAATACAATAGACGGCTGCTGGGGTTTGTTTAACCTGAGTAGCGAAAAGACCGCGGGGGGGGGGTTGAAAACGATGTGCCGGGAGTCCGCTGTTCTCGCCGGCTCTAATGATCCTCGACCTCGCGGTCTGCTGTGGAGCTGGCGGGTCACAGACGTCTCCGAAAACGTCGGAGCGCGTTTGGAAATATGTGATATCTTGATAAATCGAGCAGATGTTTGAAGTTTACACAGCTACATTCTCGCTTGAAAATAACTTCAAAGTTTATTTTGTGACCCAGAAAGAGTAATATTTAAGTTTTTAGCCCCGCTCGTCCGCCATTGCCGCGTTTGAGTTTTGGACGAAATGCATTCTGGGATATTTAGCTGTACCAAGTCCACACAAGTCACCACCGATGCATGCTCGATAAAACGGGCGGAGCGAGAACACATCCGGGACTTTTTCGCGTTCTCGGCTTGATGCGTACTTTGAACTGGAACAGTACTTGTGATACGTCATCAGTCGGAGACCGAGTACACGAGAACGCAAGTACGCATATTGAGACAGGCCCTCCGTTTCTCCTTCAACGTATGTTTTGATTTAGATTTTTGTTTCTTATTAAAGACGGTTCACTAAAAGCACGTGCAGAGTTATAGCACACCTTTTACGCTTCCTCAGACGTAAGTCGGGGAGTTGACTCTCTCAACAACACACCGCCCTCTGCTGACCCTTTTGTGTAATGCAAATGTGGTCACTATGATGAATGGAGCGTGCGCTGTTCTAAATGTACTCTGCTGTGTGTCAGGAGGCGTCCATGCTGCAGTGCAGTGTGGGTAAGGAGTTCCTGAGGCTGAAGGACAACGATGTCCAGCAGAGACAGAAGCTGGAAGCAGCCAATCACAGGATCACGGAGCTGGAGAGCCAGCTGGCCAGGAAAGACCAGCTGATCCTGAGCCAGAAAAAACTGCTGGAGGACACCAAGAACCAGAACAGGTCAGTCCGGCTTCACCTTCTGGAACTCTCCACACGGGAAGCGTCGGACTCAGACTGCGTATGTCGCTTTCAGGGCGGAGCTGTCGGCGTCGGAGAGCCGCTGTGCCGCTCTGAGGAGAGTTACTCAGGCGCTGCAGACCGAGATGCTTCAGCTGTACGGTCAGATCGCGGGAGGTGGGGCTCACCCAGACGGCGAGCTGCAGGACGTCAGCAGGTAAACAGGGCCAACGTCCGAGGACGCCTCGATCCCACAGAGACGTCCAAAATGATTTAACGAGACAGGCAGAACCAGGACGAGTGTCTGTGCTTTTATTCTCCACGTGTGCTTTGTTGATAAATGTTTGCCTTTCTGTGTCATACTGTCCTCCAGATCCGACAGCGGAGCCTTACCTGATGCTCAGGGAAGCCAAAAGTCCCTCCTCCCGTTTTCTTCTGCTGTTGGGATCATGAACGGAGCAGTGGAGGTCCTTTCCACCTCCCCCGTGTCCCTCTCACTCTCCCCCATCGACTCCCCGCTGGCTGTCGGCTCCTTCCTGGAGCAACGAGCCCGACAGCTGTTCAGACCCGCAGATCAGAACCAGGAGGAGGAGGTGGAGGTCGGGGAGGAGGAGGTGAATGTCCAACCAGCAAGCCCTCCACTCGGTCAGGAGGTGGAGGAGGCCACACTCCCTGTAGGAAGTCCTCAGACTGAGCCACTGAGCCAAGCCGCAGACCCCATCGTGGCCCCCGTAGACCTGACACTCGCTGTCCAACAGAGGAGACACGAACTGAGCATCATGGACTACGACGAGACACTGCCCGACATCTGAGGGAGGAGGAGGTGGGGTTCCTAGGGGCTCCGCCCTCACTCTGGAAAAGAGCAATAAAGATGATAATGATAAGGCAATAAGCAGGCTGATCCAAGATCAGCAAACTTTCAGTAACGATTGTTATTTATTAGGGGAATTAAATCTACAGCTAGCCTGGCTAGTATCCACAAACAAAAATGCCCTCTAATAAGTGGCATCCAATCAAAAGGACAGTCGCTCCTATCCAGTGCTGATGGGAGTGGTCTGTTGGGCGGTCTGCTAGTACCGCCATAGTCTCAGCCATAGTATTGATCCATAGTTATGATAAAAGGAGTCTAGTTCAGGGACTCCAGTTAGCTGAGGTGAAGCCTCGCAGATAGCTAGCAGCTACAGCCGCCTGCATCAGCCAATCAAATTCCAGGATTTGATCACAAGAAAGTGACGCGGCTGAAACTGTAACGCTGAAGCTTCAGAGTCGGTGATGTGCCTTTGTCCGTCTTTTTTCTACAGTCTGTGTTTCAGCTGATTTTCCTGTTTAAGCCAAAAAGTGCTTCATGCCAAATTAAACGCTGCGACTGATGATTGTTTTCTTTATGGATTTGTCAGCTGATCAGTAACTGCAGACAAACCAAAGATGTGCTCCTGAAACACTGTGACAGAAATAAAGATGTAAACGTCTGTTTGTGCGTTCTTTGTTAAAGTTGTCACACTTTTCAATGCTCTTTGTTTAAAAAGATTTGCCACACATTTAAGATATATTTGAAAACCAACATTATTTTAAGGGAATTTGTGAACTTTGTTTCTAAATGAATTCTCTTATTAATATTTGACACCATGAATATGACATTTATTATTAATTAAATTTGTTATAATTAGATTATTACTAATCTTTGTTTTATATTAATTTTTATATGCAATTTGGGGGTGATTGTATTTTCCGGGTATTTTAATCTAAATATTTGACACTATAGGGAAAACTAACCTGATGTTTTCCTCACTGACGGATTTAAAGGCGCCATTTTTCTCCAGGTTCTGGCTCAGGTGATTAAAAATGCGCCAAACGTGCGGACATGAGACTTTTCTGACGTCAGTCGGGTCCTGATCGATCGTCCTTAGTTAACCGTTCAAGAAACGTCCCCTCGTGAACTCTGCACCGTTTGCCCTGCACGCGCAGTGATGACGTCGTTCCCTATCAACCGACCAACGCGTCGTAGCAACCGTCCCGAGAGCGAAGAGGCGGGAAGGGTTTTGGTGTTGTCGTTATTTTCGGTTTTAACGTCGTTTTTGTGCCAAAGTTCGGATTTTACCGGATACGTCTGAGCGCGAGACGTTTGTTATTGTTTCCCGCGCTTCAGCAGCCAACAGAAAGTTCCTGGGAAACGGTGAGAGGTGTTTGGACAGGTGAGAGGCCGGAAGTGGAGCTCTGAAAGCGGACGTCAACTTTTTAAAAGATAAAATCAGGTTGACCGTTAAAACATTCATGTTTTATTGTTGTCAGAAAATGTTTGAACAGTTGTGTGTTAGTGTATGTTGTGTATTCAGCTGACAGCCCTTTATTTGTGGGCCCGTTGGCTCCCTAACCCTGAGTACAGGAGATGGTCGGTGTGCGGCGTTCAGGGGAGTCGGGACAGAATATCAGTGTTTGATCTGTGTGTGGTGGGCCTGGTGGTGCTTTCAGGGACTTCCTGATGGATGAGACGGTGAGGCCTCTGAGGATTCCTCCTCAGGCGTTCGTCTACGCCGACAAACACAACGTGGCCCAGCTGGTGCAGGTAAAGGTGCAGCTGCAGGTTTCCCACGCATGAAGCTGCTCTACATTCACTGTGTGTGTGTTTCAGAGCATGCTGTGCAGCCTGGTGATCGATCAGCCTGTTGATCCGATCTCCTACCTGATCGGGCTGCTGCAGAGGAGCAGCGATGATGGTGAGGACGCCGTCGTGTCCCTGATGGCTTTTATTTGTTAGCATCGCTTAAAGCAGGGGTGTCAAACTCAAATACACAGTGGGCCAAAATTCAAAACTGGAACAAAGTCGCGGGCTAACATTAATATTTATTGGAAAAAAAAAATCTTCCTCCAGATATAAGAATGAATCTTTTCTTATGGACTCAAACAAGTTTTGCTGAAAAACTGAATATGGAACAAGCAAAGTTTAATACTAAACAATATATATATTAGCTGTATAATACCAGTAGGCCAGCTCTAATAGTAATTTTGTATGGCTTCGCGGGCCAAAAGTAATTAGGCTGCGGGCCAAATTTGGCCCACGGGCCAGAGTTTGACACCTATGGCTTAAAGCATTCCTTTAAAATTGTCTTTAAACGCAGACCGGACAGAATATAAAGTCTTAAAATGGTCTCAGCCTTAATTCATCATTTTTATCACAGAAACACATACAGGACGTTTGCGATATCTGGAAACTCCAACGAAACGCTCGCACACCTGTAAAGCTTTGAGTCAGGAATTTATTCTGACGTTATTAAAAACGAGACGCAACTATGGGGCTCATCAGACACCACGTTTTACAAATGCTTTTATGCACATCTGAAATGTTTAGTGTCAGTCCTAAACCGTTGTTCAGTTAGGATTAGAGTTCAGCACCGGAAACAGTGGCAACGATGAAGACACAAACACACGAGGTTCTCTGATGTCAGCTACACAATGAGCAATAAAAAGCTTAAATAAGCACAAACTAACAAATACATAGGGCCAAGAGAAGGACCGAAACACAGCCGAGGCAGAAACATGCTGCCGCCCCTAGGGGGCGCTCTGACTCCAGCAACATCAGCACAGACGGACACCACTGCGCTCACAAACCGCTAATGATAGGTCGTGGTTCTTTGTTCTGACGTCGCTCTCAACGCTCTTCTGAAATATTGATGTGGTCGTGTGTCCACGAGACTTTGAATGCAGCGTGTTGTGTTTAAGGACAGTAAGGTGTTTCATTTCTCCTATCGGTGGTGATCTTTGGCAAGCGTCTGCAGCAGGAAACAGTCAGACTGCAGGTCATGTGACCAGCTTGTTTTCTGACGTCTGATCTGTGTCAGTCCCCAGGGTCATGGTGCTGGGACCTCCTGCTGTCGGCAAACACACCGTGGTGAGTTCAAGTGAGCGTGGGAAACTTTCAGCTGACCTCCGCTTGCTCGTTTACGTTTCTTCTTCTTCTATGTTTTTTGGGGGGTTTTCTTCAGGCCAAAAAGCTGAGCGCCGAGCTGAGAGCTGTTCACGTGACCGAAGGCAGTTTACTGCAGTACCGATCAGAGCTGAGCGTGCACACCGAGCAGGTACACCTGCTTTTTCCTGATGTCTGTATCTGATCATGTGATTGTTGACTCTGAGCGGAGTGATGAAGTCTGACCTCAGTGTTGTCACTTTGTGACCAAACCGCCCGACCCCTCCCTGGTCCTCCTGTCTAGAGCCCGTTTGTTCATTCTGTGCATCATCCTGATGCCCGTGTGACCTGTGTTTCGTGTGTTTAGGAGCTTTCGGAGGGGGTGCTGGTTGGACTGGTTCAGCAGAGGCTGAAGGAGATGGACTGCTTCCACCGGGTGAGTCAGCCTCACAGTCCGGTTAGCTTAAAGCATCATTAAACATTTGTGCCGTGTTCGCACAGACCTGGGTCAAAGATCGTCGGTGCCACATGTCACAACCAGTTTGAAACGTCCCCCCTGATGTCCCCCCTGTTAGAAACGTCCCCCGTTACCCACCTCACTTGCGTCTGTGATTGATGATAATTAGCGCTCTGGTCTCCGTTGTGTCCTACTACGATTCCCAGCAGGTCGAGCAGCGTTCTCCCCGAGGACGGGCTGATCAAAGGGATGCTGCTGTCACATCATGTGTGTTATATTCACACGGGCCGCTCCTCGCCGACGCTCCTTGTTAGCATCACGTCCCGTTTGCGAGGGCTGCTTTCAGATCAGTTTAAGGCAATGAAAGACGGAGGAGCAGCTGTCACAACAACAGCGACACAAACTGAACGCCTTCAAGCGGCATCGTGCTCAAAGCGCATCCAGACAAATAAAGACTCGCCTGCAAGCGAGATCGGCGGCACCTGTCCCAGGTTACCTGCGCTGCCGGGAGGTCTGAGAGGGCGGGGCTTTTTGCAGGAGGTCTGGAAGAATTCTGCCTTCTTTTGCACTACTGCAGCTTTGAGCAGGACCCAGTCGCAGCACAGGTTCAGGGGGGTGTCTGTGGTGTCCGCTGAGGGCTCTGCAGTCCCACAGGGGGGTTTCTAGTCTGCTTCTTTATTGTTGCTCAGTGTGAAGAAGTTCAACAATACGTCTGTGTCTCTACACGATAAAGAAACAGAAACTGCCACAGACGTGGATCAGCTGCTGGACCCGTGTGATCAAACATGGCAGACAGGAAGTTTATTCCATGTTTAACAATCAGAATACATTCAAAATGAAATACACTGCCTTGATTTTTCTACAAGGTCAGGAAAGAGAGCGGTGTTCGAGACTTCAGTCTGGTATAGTTTGAGTGAACATTTTATGTAATGAAGGGAAAGAACCATGTGTTGTGATTGGTTCAGGACATACCTGCCTGCCCTCGGCTACCCTCAGACACCGCCACAGGTCGGCTGATCTTTATTACTCTGCTTTCACTTGGTTTCGACAGGTACGCCAATACTGAACTGCTCTGCTGCAACATTAGCGAGCAAAGCTTTAACAACATTTTGTGTCAAAACTTCAGAGAAGCAGAACAAACAGAAGCTGTTTACACCTCAGACTGTAAACGAAAGATGGACACGGCTCGTCACATCTCAGCTTCTCATGTGAGACTCACTCCTGCGAAGATCTCACTGAGACAGCTCCACCCGTCACAGAGAGTGTGTGTGTGTGTGTGTCATTAGCAGCTTCTTTGATTTGCTAATAGCTGTTTTTGGCTGCAGGCTAAACTCGTCACACACACACCAGGGACCGTCTGTGTGTGTGTTTGTGTGATGTTTCTGTCGGTGTGTGTGTTGAGGATGACTGACAGGTCCCGTCAGGACGCCGCCTGCTGCTGTCACATTAAATTGTGCAACTGTGCGTCCGGCAGGAGCGTGGATGTGCAGATGAAGATGAACCGTTAGTACGCACTTCCAAGAGCTTCCAACAGAACCGGGACAGAACAGAGAGCAGGCACCTGTCAGTCTAACAGGCCACACCCCTAACAGTGCACCCTTTAGCAGCCCCTCCCTGAGCCCAGTTCTGCTGGAGGTTTCTGCCTGTTTCCTTCCTGCTTGTTCATATGGAGGGGTCTGATTGGTGGGTTTCTCTGTGAAGCTCTGTGTCAATAAAGCTGAACTGAATCAGAGACACGTGCAGAAGCTCAGAGTTGGAGCTCTGACGGAGGCTTCTGGAGATACTCTTCAGACAGACTGAACGCATCACCTGCTCATCAGCATGGGATCATGCTGACCTCTGAACCTGCACACACACACACACACACACAGCCTGACATCTGTGTGTGTGTGTGTGTGTGTGTGTGTGTGTGTGTGTGTGTGTGTGTGTGCAGGGCTTGATTCAGCCTGGCAGGCAGCACTGAGGAATTATAGCTCGCCTTTCAGCCTCACATCACTTCATTGCTCTTAATTTAATGAGCTCACTAATAAGGCAGCGATGGGCGGAGCCTCACATTCACACAGCTAAACACAACAAAGCAACGCCAAAAGCACAAACAGGACACCTGAACCTGACATTACCTACACTCTGTGTGTGTGTGTGTGTGTGTGTGTGTTACTGCAGGGCTGGGTGTTGGAGGGAATCCCTCAGACTCGCCTGCAGGCTCTGAGTCTGCAGCAGGGCGGAGTCATCCCCGAGCACGTTGGTAAGTAACAGGAAGTGAGATCACGCTTTGTGCCCTGCGCAGCTGCTTCCTGTGTGACATCACGCTGTGGTATGTGTCATCAGTGATGCTCGAGGCGGCGGATGACGTGCTGATGGAGAGAAGTTGCGGACGGCTGGTTGACACAATCACTGGGGGTGAGCCCACGCCCATAATCAAACATCAGTGAATATGTTCTTTCCTTGTGACATCACTTCCTGTCTGCAGACATCTACCATCGGACTTTCATCCTGCCAGATGATGACATTATCACTCAGCGTCTGGAGAAGGGGAGGAGTCTGACAGACCAACAGAGACTTGCTAAGCTGCACCGTTACTGCTGTGAGGTCACGGGTCTGAGATCAGCCTATCAGCACGTGCTCAAGGTCATCGACAGCGACCAACCACACGCTGACATCTACCAGCAAGGTACAGACCCACACAGACTCTCTCACACACACACAGACTCACACACAGACCCACAGACACACACACACAGACCCACAGACACACTCACACAGACTCACACAGATGCTGATTGGTCAGTGAGGAGTGTTTGCATCATCAGTGTGAACGATGCTCTCCTGTGGTTGAGTCCAGGTTCAGGCTCCTCCCTCTCAGACCTGCGGTGTGCCACAGTTTTGGTTCTGCTCGTCTTCAGCACGTTTTGAGCAGCTTTGCTATGCAGATGATATTCAGGTGTTTTTTGCTCTAAGCCTCGAGACGCGTGTCCAGATCCTGCAGAGGTGCTTGGACTCTATTAAAAGTTGGATGTCTGACAGTTTTTCTCCATCTTAATGAAGAAGAAGCTGGAGGCCTTGTTCGTGCCCCTGACAGAGTTGTACCTGACGGAGGCTCTTGCTCCCCTTGCTCCGTTTACTAAATCCTCTGTCAGGAACTCTGAGGGGACCTGGACTCTATGATGATTGAACTACATCCTGCAGGTCCCAGAGGTCATGTGATCAGGGCCTGCTGGCTGGAGCCTCGGACACATCTAAACACTTGGCGCTTGGCTTTATGAACTTTATGAACGGTGCTGCAGGAATGAAACTGTTCTTTAATGATGCCTCAGTGAAACAGTCACAGAGCAGGCAGCTCCAGCATCTTGTCCTCAGGTGTGCTCTGTACACCTGAACTCGTTCTTTCTGTGATCTACCTGCTGATTCAGGTAAAGCATTAACTGGTGTGTGTGTGTTTTCTCTTAGTGCTGGCTTTTGTCCGGACTCGTCAGCGCTCCAGAACTCCCAGAATCCTCCTGCTGGGACCACCGGGGTCTGGAAAGAGCCGTCAAGCCCAGCTGCTGTCAGAGAAGTACGGGATGGTGGACGGTACGCAGCCAGGATGGGGTCACAGTTGAGGGACACCAGCTCAGGCTCACTGTGCATCCAATAGGAAGCTCCGGGCGAGTAGCTGCTAAATACAAACCTGCCACAGTCTCTTTGTAACATGTAAAGATATGACAGAGACCTTAAAGGGTCAGAGGTCACACTGATGAAAAGCATGTCCTGTCAGGTCACATATAGGTCAGAGTGAAATCTGAGGTTTCGCTCAGGTGGAGGAAGTAATGAGAATGGCCAAAGGTCACATGACGAAGACTGTTTTCACTTTTTACTCTGTGTGTGTGTGTGTGTGTGTGTGTGTGTGTGTGTGTGTGTGTGTGTGTGTGTGTGTGTGTGTCAGTGAGCTGTGGTCATTTGCTGAGGTCTGTAGCTGCAGCTGGTTCCAGTCGAGGAGCAGAGGTCCAGGCGTACCTGGATGACAGACGTCCAGGTGAGCACACACTCATGTCTGCCTGCGGCTGTGATGTTCTCTATCAAACCTTCCAGAAAATGCCGCTCGTCTCGCGTCAGTCCACACAAGGTTTCCCACAAGTGTGTGGGACCATCCAGAGGTTTTTTGGACATGTTTATGGTGTGACTAATGTGCAAAAAAGGAAATCAGGGAGGGGGCAGAGACAGTACGAGCTGACATAAGCCTCCGACCGTCGCTGCCGAGGCGGGGCCGGCTGTGACCGTGTGCGCTAGCGTCCAGAGGGCGACACTAACCCCGCTGTGGCTGCAGTTTCAGACTCGCTGCTGCTGCAGGTCCTGGAGGAGCGGCTGAGCCGACCCGACTGCACCCGCGGGGGCTGGATCCTGCACGGCTTCCCCTGCGACCTGCAGCAGGCCCGGAGCCTGCAGGAGAGCCACCAGCAGCCCAACAGGTACAGGCTCACTGTACTCACGGAGCCGTTCTCCAGAAAACTCCGAAATCCTTTTAACCTGCTCGCATTCTCGTCTCGTCCTCCTCTTACTGTCAGGGTTTTCTTCCTGGAGCTGACCGATGACGTTTGCCTGGAGAGACTCAGTCTGAGAGCCACAGACCCGGTCAGCGGTCAGAGGTCAGGAACTCAGATTTACCTGTGACGGGAAAATTCCCACTGCAGGGAGAACACGTCTGCATCATGCTGTCGGCCCTGTGATGTAATACACACACATGTGTAGGCACACACAGTGCTGATGGTGCAGTGGTGGTATTGACCGTGTGTGTGTGTGTGTGTGTGTGTGTGTGTGTGTGTGTGTGTGTGTGTGTGTGTGTGTGTGTGTGTGTGTGCAGCTTCCATCCTGTGACTCGGCCGGCTCCGAGCTCTGAGGTTCAGCACAGACTAAAGACCCGACCTGAGGACAGCATGGAGTCTGTAACACAGAGACTGAAACAGTACAGGCTCCACAGCGCCGCCCTGCAGGTACACACACACAGGAGAGAGATGGAGGCAAAACATTAGGAACAACAACAAAGACTAAAAGGCCAAAAACAAAGCTGTGATTTAAACCCATGGATAATAAGATCAGAACAAGCAGCAAAGACGAGCTGTAACCCGCAGGTGCACGCAGGTGAAAATCTAACTCTGTGTGTGTGTGTGTGTGTGTGTGTGTGTGTGTGTGTGTGTGTGTGTGTGTGTGTGTGTGTGTGTGTGTCAGTCTGTGTATCCTGAGGCTATTCACATCGATGCTGATCAGGACCCTCACTCTGTGTTTGAGGCCGTGGCGAGCAGGCTGACCTCTGAGTGACCTCTGACTCACCTGAACAAGCTGAGGTCACATGATTGTCTGTAAAAATAAAGCATGTGCTGCTCCTCCCTGTGTTTGTTATGCTTCTCTTCAGGCAGAGCTCCCACTTGACCTGCTCTCACTGACACATTTTACTAAAATCACAGAAACAAATAAAGACGGAAGTTTCAGGGAAACTTGAGCACGACTGTGACACACACACACACACACACACACACACACACACACACTGAGCACCTGTGGGTGTCCGAGTCAGCTGATCTCACAGATCAACAACAGTTTCACTCAGCTGCACTGAGCATGCTCAGTACTACGAGCATCAGTACATTGTAGTACAAGTAATAGTTTGACTACTATGCAGTAGCATCAGTAGTGTATCAGTACTCTGATGGCGGTGTGTGTCGGCGGCCTTGGCGTGACTGACAGCCATTGACGTCTCTGTCAGCGCGCTGCCGTCTCCTCCCGTGTGAGAGCAGTAATCACAGTTTAGGACGCCTTCATGTTAAAATATCTCCGTTTACCTCTGAAGTCGAGATTGAAACCTCACTCAGACGCTCGCCGCCGTTTCAAAGCGGTGATTTGGGTAAATGACTATAATTAATCCTCCGCCGCGGCGGTTTGAGGCCCCGCGGGGCCGGGTGTGCCGTTTGATTGACAGCTCTATTTTTAAGCCTTCCTGCTGACAACAGGACGTGGAGCGGGAGGGAACGGGGACGTTTGATGGATGATGGACAGTTTGTCCTCATTTCCTCTTCCTCCTGCCATGAAGTCCACCTGACGGCACTGATTGGAGGAAAGTTTCTCCTTGAGAATCTGGACCAGGTTCTGGAGCTGAGCGGGGAAGTTATTGAAACCATTCTGACGGCAGAGCCACGAGGATGCTGCGAGCGGTGGAGATGGAGGTGGTCCGCTGTGGCGGACCCTGAAGGAAAGAATAGAATCTCTGAGTAGTGTTGCTGGAGGAGGCTGGAGCTGCACTCCCTGCAGGCTCACCTGCAGTGTGAGTTGGAGGCTCAAACCACACCTGCTGCACCGCCCGCCCGACCCTCCAGTGTTCCCGCTGACAGCAGGATGTTCCTCCCTCTGATTGACTCCCTGAAATAGTTTAAGGATATAAATGTTTATAATAACATCCAAAGTATGTCAGTGTTTTTTACACGCAGGGAGTCTCCCTTATTACTAGTGTGTGTATCCAGAACGAGATGACGCTACTGCGCATGTCCACGCAATCAGCTGCTGAGCGGAGAAGGCGGGGTTTGTGACGTAGCAGGAAGCATTAATCACGCGTGCCTGTGCGTGTGGAGAGTTTCACAGTGAGTATTTATTTGTCTCGTTTTCCTCTTTTTAATTTATTTTTCTTTTAATCTTAAAGGTCTTCGCAGACCGGAAGTTTCTGTTAGCATCAGGTCAACGGTAGCAGCCGCGCGGGGCGACACGGACACGTGTGTGTGCGCGCTCTCGTGTCGAACTTTAAACACGCCGCTCTGTGGTGGGTTAAGCTCCTCGTGGGCCTAACTCACAGCTGTTTTACACGTGACTGAAGGTAAACTGCTGCGCAGCTGAACCAATAAGAGAAGCTCTTCTTCAAACTGTTTGTGAATGGAGTTTGGTGTGAGAGTGACTCACGGCTCTGTGTTTACCTGTAGTTTGTGGACACACGCACACCTCTGATGTCATCTTCCGATGAACAGTTGTGTCGGAACAGCTCCAGCGACATGACGTCATCACCGCCATCCCGCAAACGGAAACGTCAGAAGGCTCAGCAGCCATGGGTGAGCTCTCTCTCTCTCAGTGCGTTCATTTGATGTTTCTGTGACTTTGAGGTGCCGCAGAAAGCAGAGAAGAGGAGGAGCTCCTTCATACTGCAGGTGGCAGCAAAGGAGGAGGAGCCTGCAGGTGCAGATCCAGGTTTCCTCTGTTAGCCGGCTCAGTAAATCCAAACCGCTGTCTCTGTTAAGCCCTTCAGCTTTCAGCCTGTTCACTCTTCTTCTGTATGAAAAGCATCAGCAGAGCTCCGCCCACTGTTATCAGAGGAACAGCTGATTCGGTGGTTAGTGACTCGATTCATGTGGGAAACATTGTCTCACTGAGAGGCAGCAACACAATCAGAACGTGGATTTTAAACACGAACTCTGAACCAGGTGATGTGCTCAGAAGCCGTTACCATGGTGATCTAACAGGGGAAGCTGCCTTCATGTCATCATAGCTTGCTAACCTGCTAACCTCACTTCTTAGTTACAGCTTTCGCCCATGGCAACTGCAGAGAGCCACAGAATAAAGGCTGCAGTTCCCTTCATGACCACAGGGGTCACCATATGAACTGTCTTTATTTTTTAGGCTCCACCCAGTGACGGGACAGACGGGACCCCAAAGAAGAAGAAGGATGGAGCGAAGGAAACGGGACGTGGCGGCATCAAGACCTCCTCACTGTTCAAACATAACCCTGACATCCCAGACATCCACAGGTGCAGCTCCGCCTCCGATTGGCTCATTGAACCAGCTTCTCGGCTGGTTCTGATTGGCTCAGACTGCAGAACGTTCCGGAGTGATCAGTAATCAATAATTTGGAGTCTTCTTTCCTTCAGACCAGCCATCGCTCAGCTGAAGGAGAAGATTTTTACCTCCGACTCGTTTTCAGACCTCGACCTGCACCCTCACTTGGTAACACACACACACACACACACTTTCGTCTGTCTCACGTTCAGCATCGCTGCTTCATTGTCAGCTGCTCTGATTGGCTGTTTCTGTCTTCTAGGTGGCCACTCTGAACAAAGTTATGAATATTTCTACACTCACCAGGTTGGTTTTTACACACACACACCTGACTGTGACCTGATCAACGTATAAACTCTACAAAGGGACATTGCAATGTTGTTGTTTTGTTTTGTTTGTTTTTTAAAATACTTACGCAGTGTACAGAAGCAGACGATCCCAGCTCTCCTGGCGGGACGCGATGCTGTGGTCCGCTCTCAGACAGGATCAGGTGAGTCACCTGTCGTACCTGATACAGCCAGACTGCAGCAGGTCTCTGTGGGTCGATCAGTCACACTGAGGTGTTCTCAGGTGAGAGGGTCTCCTTCTGGGTGGACATAAAACACGTCACCTGACTCAGGAGGTGTCCAGGTGACCTCCTGAGTCAGGTGAGTCAGGGCTTGTTAATGTGTGTGTCTGCGGGCCTTTTGTGGGTGTTTATCGTACGTGCATATCGATGCAGCCCAGTTTAGTTCCTGCAGCGTCGTGTTGTTTTTGAAGGTCACATCTTCAAACATGAACGTACAGGATCAGAACTACTCTCTGTAACGAGGAAGAAGGTTTGTATTAGATTGCACTGTGAGGAAAGTCATTTAGCAACATGTCCTAATGAAAGCCACCCAAACGTGTCTGCAGGTAAAACTCTGTCCTACGCCGTCCCGCTGGTCCAGAGTCTTCAGTCGATTCAGCCGAAGGTCAGCAGGTCAGATGGTCCTCTGGCTCTCATCATCGTCCCCACCAGAGAGGTTCGGTTAGATTAGCACGTTTCACTGTAGTGTCGTCCGTGACTTCCTGTTCACACGCTGAAGGTTGGCTCTTCTTCTGTTTGTCAGCTCGCCCAGCAGACCTTCCAGACCTTCCAGAAGCTTCTGAAGGTAACACAGTATTCACAGCTGTTGTTTCATATTGTACTCTATGGTTAAAGTCCCTAAAGCAGATGGAGGCGCTCGTTCTAAACGAGTTGTTACCTCTGTCACATGGACACGCTCCGGTCCCACCACAGACACGACAAACCCACCAAACACAGTCAAACGTTAGAATGCGGCACAACGTCAGAGACCAAAGTAATGAAGGAAGTGTGCAGCATAGCTTACCACCCTGCAACGGCCGACATGTGGACGAGCCAAACAAAGTGTGCTTAGTGCTGCAGTCGATGTTTGCACAGCGGTGGGTTTCCTGACGTCCACACGGGAGCAGGAATGACAGCCGGACGCTTCGGGAAGTGCTCGCGTCACTGCGTGGGGTCAGCCAGTGAGTGTCACTGTGGGCCACATTCATTTTGTAAGAATGAAATAGTGCTTAGGATGTGGTGATTATGGAAATCCTTCACTGCATTTACAGAAAATGCATCAGCGTAGTCGTGCAGAGAATATGGCAGCATAGATCCCAAAGCAGGGCTGGGTCCCAATATAGACCCCTGAGGGGCGGCTGTCCCACCAACCCAGCACAAAGTCCAAATATTCACCAGAATCAGTGGCTCTGAAAATTCACTAATCACTTCACGGCCCCAGCTCTGCGTTTTTCAAAGGTGTGTGCTTGCTGTGGTTTGTAGCACCAACAACTTCCTGCTTCGCATGTGGATATAAAAATCAGCAGCTGACAGAGAAACGAGAGCTTTGCGTGAGCCGCTCTCAGGTGTGTCTCTCTCTTTGCAGCCGTTTACCTGGATCGTCCCGGGTGTCCTGATGGGAGGAGAGAAGAGGAAAGCGGAGAAGGCCAGGTGTGATCACAAAGCACGTTCGTTCGTCAGCTCTGGAAAAAGAGCAAAGCTGTGTGGCGCTCTCAGATGTGTGAGAGCACAGCAGAGCTCAGATCCAGGCTTTTAGAGATGTGAAGCTTTCGGGGCTGCTGGAGTCTGTTCTCAGCTGCTCTATGGCGTCTGAAGCGATGCTGTCGTAACAATATTATTCTGTCTTCAGGATCCGTAAAGGAATCAACATCCTGGTTTCGACTCCTGGACGTCTGGTGGACCATATCAAAAACACCCTGAGCATCGCCTTCAGCGCCGTCCGCTGGCTGGTCCTGGACGAGGCCGATCGGTAACTCTTAGGCGTAGTTGACTCCGATTCCCTTTGATCGACGCCCTCCTGCAGCGTGGACTTAATTTTATGTCTATGTGTGCGTTCAGGACGTTGGACCTCGGCTTTGAGAAGGACCTGACGGTCATATTAAACAGCCTGAACTCTGCGGGACCAGCCCGACAGAACGTGCTGCTCTCTGCGACGCTCACAAATGGCAAGTCCACCGCTGTGCTGCCCCTCCTGTAGTTCCTCTGTCGGCCCGTAGAGGGCAGTATAACAGCCTCTGTGTGTTTCAGGTGTGACGCGGTTAGCAGACGTGTGTTTAAACGACCCGGTCAGCATCCACGTGTCTGGCGCTCCCTGCTCTGACCTCACCACCACCTCCGCTGTAACATGTGACCCCGAAGGAGCCAGCCAATCAGAGAGCTTTGCTGTGCCTGAGGCTCTGAAGCAGTTTGTGGTGGTGGTTCCCAGTAAGGTCAGACTGGTCTGCCTGGCTGCTTTCATACTGGACAAATGCAAGGTGAACAGTCCGGAAGTGGTCATAACGATAACTACAAGGCAGGAAGGAAAAAAGGAAAGCTAAAATCTGATTGGTCCTCGATGTTTTCCTTTCAGTTTTCTCAGAACGACAAACTCATCGTCTTCATCTCGAGCTGCGAGGCCGTCGAGTTCCTTCACTCTCTCTTCACCGCTGTCCTCTCCAGGCCCTCAGCCAATCACAAACCTCCGCTGAGGTTCCTGCGTCTCCATGGCAACATGAAGCAGGAGGTAATGCTGCCGTTTTGCCACCGTTTCTGCTGCTGTCCGCCTCTGTGTTAAATGCGTGTTTGTTTTCCCCACCAGGACCGCACGGAGGCCTTCCAGCAGTTTTCGGCGTCACAGTCGGGAGTGCTGCTCTGTACGGTCGGTATCCTTTAACCTGCAGTGTGCGCTGTGACCACCAGGGGGCAGACTGTATTTTAAACGCAACACATGACTGTATATATGTAATACATATGTAAGTCGTGTCCAAATTCATGGGCTGCATCCTCCTGAGGACCCGGCCTTCGCGGTCTACGTGGGCCGGGTCCTCAGAAGGTCGGGCAGGCCGGAAGTAAACGGCTGTGAAATGGGACGGTCCAGCCTTCAGATTAGCGTCACCGCTGTCTCTGTGGAGTTTAATAAACTCGGCCGTCTGCTCCTTGCTGTCTAAAATATAACGGGACACTGGAGGAAACTCTCGACCATCTCACACTTCTGCTTAATCAGCCGTGTGAAAACCAAGGAGGAACCCACCCGATTAATAAAGTTTTATAATAATCTACTAACTTTAATCTCAGCCAAACCGATTTACTCACGAACAAATAAAACACTGAAAAAAGCCCAACAATAACATTTTAGGTTGTCTAAGTGACTCATATATCACGTTTAACCTGAGTAGCGAAGGTCCACGGTGATCTGAACATGATGTGCCGGGAGTTGTGACGTTCTCGGCGGCTTCAGTGACCCTCGAGCTCCCGGCTCGCTATGGAGCTGATGGGTAACAGACGTCTCCGAAAACGTCGAAGCACTTTTGCAAATATGCGATATCTTGATAAACCGAGCAGATATTTGATGTTTACACAGCCAGTGTTGGGGAGTAACGGAATACATGTACCGCCGTTACGTATTTAAAATACAAAATATGAGTAACTGTATTCCGTTACAGTTACCGTTTAAAAAGGTGGTATTCAGAATACAGTTACTTTGTTGAAATAAATGGATTACACTGCGGTACTTTCCTGTTTCATTTTGTCGCGGGTCAGGACTGTTTGGGTTTTGTTTGACAGCTACGTGCTGTTGTTCCAGGCGGCAGCGTTACGGTTGCCATGGTTACAGGGCGACGCTCTCTCTCTCTCTCTCTCTGCGACTGTGTGTTTCCTGGGTGAGAGAGCGCCTTTTCGTTGTTGTTGTTGTGCTAAGCTAACAGGCAGAATGCTACAAGCATAGCTCTAAAGAATGTAGCATCATGGGCAGTGTAGTCCGTGCTGCAGGGAGAATGGACTGCCATACACGTTATGGGTCTGTGAGCGCGAGGAGGGAGAAAAAGGGGAGTGGAAAGGTACGAGTTGTCATCGAGGAAAAACGGGAGCTGGAAGCATGTAAATATAATAATAACCACTGCAGCCAAGAAGAGTGCCTGACGAGCCCAGTTGTAAGTAAGCTATTAATACTCGACTGTACACCGTGTTCGTGTTTTCCTCCGAAAACAACAAGTTCCGTTGGAGCAGTCTTTCAACGCCTCTCTCTGTCTCTCGCAATAAAAGTTGACCCACACAACAAAGTAAAGCTATTTTTCGGCTACGAGCCGACAGGGACCCCGCCGTATTAGTCAGAGGTCCCTTTACTACAGTTCGGAGTCGCGGACCTTCAGTAACAGTAATAAATCACACAGCAATAGTACATTCACGTTGTTGTAAAAAGCATGATAATATATTAAGTAATCCAAAGTATTCAGAATACGTTACTGTCATTGAGTAACGTAACGGAATACGTTACAGAATACATTTTGGGGCATGTATTCTGTATTCTGTAATGGAATACATTTTAAAAGTAACCTTCCCAACACTGTACACAGCTACTTTCTCGCCTGAAAATATGTTAAAGGTTTATTTTGTGACCCAGAAAGATTAATAAGAGTAATATTAAAATTTAGTAGCAGCCGCCATTGTTGGACACACCGACCCATCCTTCAAATTCGGGGAAAAGGAGGACGCATTTGTCGGCTGCATTCGGAGGAGTCTACGAATTTGGACGGCCTTCGGCGCGTCGCTGTGACGTAATCGGTCAAATGCGGCCTCGGGAGGAAGCAGCCCATGAATTTGGACACGACCGTAAACTTCCTTTGTGTGCTCTTTGTTTCAGGACGTGGCAGCCAGGGGCTTGGACCTGCCCCAGGTCACCTGGATTATTCAGGTGACTTTATGTTATCGAATGAATCAGAAGGATGCAGCAAGTGATTTATTTTGTCTGAAAAGGATGGCATGAGTGAGAGTCACGACTGGAAGAGTTATGGTTGGGTAGCAGGGCTTGTGATTCCAGATGATGAGCCTTTATTAATAATTTGTGATGATGGGTTTGTGGATGTAGCCAATCTGGTGGCAGCTCTGCAGTGAGGTCATGTGTGGGGCGGATACCTGTCGTTTGAATCGTTTGTCAGCAGAAGACGGGGTCTGTAAACAAGTACGCTAACCCAGGTTTCCTGGTCTGTACGAGTCTGATGATGAGTCATTGGCTTATATAAGCACTGCAGTTCCTGTAATGTCCACTAGGGGCTTTATGCAGAAATAATTTTGAAGTAATTGCTCAGAGGTGTCGCAAAGATGGCCGCCAAGTGTTTGCTCAGTAGAGCTTAGAGCGTAAAGCTGGTCACCTCAGTAGAGACGGTGTCGTCTCCATAGAGACGAGCTGTCTGTCGAGAAGCTGCTTCTGCTGCTGAGTGGCGACACAGCGGAGGGGAGGAGGAAGCGTGCAGAATAAACGGGCTCAGATCGCAGCACCTACATAATGTATCTAGCCAATCAGCGAGCAGGACATGACTGATAACCTTTTTGGTTTTTCCCAGTACACTCCTCCCACCGCAGCGGCCGAGTACGTTCACCGCATCGGACGTACAGCTCGGATTGGAGCGCGAGGAAGCAGCCTCCTCTTCCTCACCCCCGCTGAGACCGCCTTCATCACTGAGCTGGCCAATCACAACATCAGGTTTGCTGACGTGCAGTGTCATGCTGGGTGGTACTTGTGCTGGTTTTAACCATGTGGGTGGGGCTTACTGTGTTTCAGCCTATCAGAGATGAAGCTGCAGGACATCCTGTCCAGTCTGATGTTCGATGATGTCTACAAGGGGCGGGGCAAGTACCATAGCAAGGTAGGTCACTTCCGAAAACTTCTGTCAGGTGGCTGCAGGTGAGGCTGGTGATCAGATGTGATTGGCTGAGACACTAAATGTTTTTTGGTTTTTTTTATTTCTGCCATTTTTTTATCTTGAGCAATTCAAGCTCCGCCTCCTAGTTAACTCTGGTAACTTGTAATAGTTGAATAGCACCAGCAGGCGGCGCCTCCTTTGACGTTTTTGAATGTAGGCTCCCATCATGGACTCTGAATGTGTTGCCATGGAGACCTGGCATTGTTGGGCCATGTAGACAGTGTGGAGGTCTCCATCAGCTCTGATGCTGTTAGCGCGCGCTGCAGGGCATGCTGAGTGACGCAGCGGCTACCATCTCCACCTGTGACCTGCTTCAGAAGCTGGTCGCCCATAACAACCAGTCCGAGCCGATACCAGCCCATTCCAGCCGGTATCGGCTTAGCGACTGGTGCCGCAGCTTTGTGAGGCGAGCGTGGTCACCACTTGTGCTTAAAGAACAAGGTGTGTTCTTTGCGTCTGGGGGTGGGCGTCCGGGTACACACCGGCTCACTCCTTGGCGGCCGCTTGTCGGGGCCTGGGGCTCGCTCGGGCCCCTTTGGAGGCGGGGTGCCCCCGGCCTCTCGACCTGGGGCTCGGTCACTCAGGCACAGCTGGGGGCCGGCGGAGCTCACGGGCGCGTCACTGCAACTCCCCCTGGCTTCTGCTCCGCGGCTGCTGAGTGAGCCCTCATCTGGGACTCTCCTCAGCTCTTACTGGGACAGTGGCGCGGCTGCCCCTCTGTTGGTCTTCCTTGGTCTCTTGTGTTCTGGGGGCCTCTGGATGTCTGGAGTTTTGATCTCCTCCATACCCGCTTCACACCCTGGAGGACGGGGCTGTGGCCCCCCCACACTCCCTAGCAGATCATTACATGGAGAAACCTTTGGAATGCAAGCATGCTGATCCACACAGGTATGCACACAGGTGTACACACGGGTATTCACAGACGCGGACTAAAGCTTTCTTGGCTGCTGCCTCAAAGCACACTGTGCGCTGTCTATCTTGCGTGCTGCACAATATCGTTTATTATTTAGTAACTATTGATATCTATGACTAGCTAGTTTATTGTGATGGTGCTTTGTTTTCTCTATTATTATGTTGCTCTTTGTTGTTTGCTGTCTCCTCTGTTTGTTTTTTTTGTTTGTTTTTTTTTCTCCATACAGGTGACCCAGGAGTTGTTGTTTTTTTTTTTTTTTTTTTCTCTTTTTTTTTTTTTTTTCTCTCTCCTCCCCCCCCTTCTCACCGTCTCTTCTCCCCTTTGGTTTTCTTTCTTTCTCTCCCCCTCTTTCTCTCATTCATTCCCCCTGTCCTATTTATTTAAAAAAAAAAAAAAAAAAAAATGACAAAGGATGAATTGAAGCTCTGCCATCACGTAATGTCGCATACTGCTGTTTCTGATGTCATTTAAAAAAGAAAAAAAAAAAAAAAAGAACAAGGTGTGTTTAGCAGCGAGCAGATCGTGCCCTGATGACGAGGAGGCGCCAGCCTGCTCGTTAGTCTCCAGACACAGGAAGCGTGTCGTTTCTGCCTGGAGCCCGCCTGCGGGGGCGGCCGGGCGATCCCCCTGTGTGTGTCGCTGTGTTTTTAATGAGGCTCTTGTAGTATTTTTAAAAAGCTTTAAGACTCTGAGAGAGTGAGACCCCGGCCCAGACCGCCTGCTGTGCGCCGCTTTAAAGTCGCTCCTGTCAGCCAGTCAAAAGCGCCGTGGCGACGGCGTGTGTGAAGCAGGTTCAGCCTCTGATGTTTCCGCTTCCATGACGCGTGACCTGCCACGACCTGATGCTTGTGTCGTCACGCTGTAGCTGTCAGAACAGATTTCAGCTCCTCTCTCTCCACGTCGACCTTTATTTAAACATCTGTTGAGCAGACATCAGGTGGTACGTGGGCGCGTCTCGCACGCTGCCGTGGGGACGATGTTCGTGCTGATGCGGGAGCAGAGCTGCTGAATCAAACACAGTCTGAAAATTCTGGATTCTTCCCTGTCGGAGTAAACAGGAATAAATCAGTGTGGGGCGTGAGCGCTCGCACGTTCGACCCGCAGGAGCTAAAAATAATCATTTGTGTTTGCACAGCTCACACGTGCTCAGCAGCGCTGTGACGAGCAGGATTGCACCTTACAGTAGCCCCTCCCACGACCCCAGTCTGAAGTCCTCACCTTTTAACATGGGTCAGAGCAATGAGTGACATCATAGACCGCGCAGCCCAGCGGGGGGCGCTGCACCACGCTGGTCACATGTGGTGCTTTAGTAAACCGTTCCAGCGCTGAGGCGAGGGAGCTCGAGGCGCAGACGGCAGATTTCCGGAGCACGGCTGAGTCTGACGTGTTTTTGTTTTTGTTTTTTGTTTTTTTCTTCTTCTTCCTGTCAGAGTTCGTCCAAAGCTCTGGAGCAGGAAGTCCGCGAGCGAGCGACCGTCCTTCAGACTGAGTTTGAGAACTTTGTCCACGCGGACGCTCGGTCGCTACAGGCTGCCAAGAAAGGTAACGACGCCGAGAACGTGACGAGAGTGAGGAGAACGTTCTGCTGTTTTATTGGCTGACCTGTCACTGTGATGTCAACAGCACTGCAGTCCTTCCTGCGAGCGTACACCACCTACCCTGCTCACCTCAAACACATCTTCCACATCCGCTCGCTCCACCTGGGCCACGCCGCCAAGAGCTTCGGCCTCAGAGACGCTCCGCAGGGTCTGACTGCCGCCGCCCGTCCCGGGGCCTCCGGGAGCCACAGGAAGAACCAGAACCAGGCCCGGAAGCAGACCGGGAGTCCGGCCAAGAACCAGAACCAGAAGAAGCTGACTGGAAAGAAGAGGTGAGTGAGGACTGTGCAGCCGAGGGTTCTAACCTTAATTTAAACACACACAGAGTCGGGATGGACCCGCTGCACACCTGGACCAGCAGGTGTGACTGTTTGAAGTGATGCAGTCACCAGCTGAGCGCACGCTCACCTCCACCACTCCATCGCTGAAGCAAACGTTTGCTCAACGCCTTCTAGACGAGAACACAGACACACAGCGTGTCAGGATGTCAAAGGGCGTATCAGCCCAGAAGCTGTGAGGCCGTTTGTCAGCACACGGCCCCGACGCGCTTTGTGTAAGCGAAGGAAGCACGAACACCTTCAAACACAAAGATGGCGACAGTAAAATCAGAATCAGAATCAGAATCAGAAAGGGTTTATTGCCAGATGTTGAGGAGGTTTACAACATTAGGAAATTGCTGTGGTGCTTCAGTGCAACATACTGTCATAAAAATATAAAAATAAGAATAAGAATTAAAAGTGCTAAGTGGATAGATATATACATGATATATACATGAGTGCAGGTGGTGATCAGTGCCAAACATGGAATGATGCAGTGAACACAGCGTAGGGTCATGTGTTAGTGGTGGGAACAGTCATATGGTTATTGTTCATGTGTCCGACAGCAGAGGGGAAGAAACTGTTCTTATGGCGAGAGGTTCTGGTGCGAATGGACCGGAGCCTCCTGCCTGAGGGGAGCAGGTCAAACAGACTGTGTCCAGGGTGAGAAGGGTCAGCTGAGATCCGAGCTGCACGCCGCAGTGTCCTGGAGGTGTACAGGTCCTGCAGAGATGGGAGTCTGCAGCCAATCACCTTCTCAGCAGAGCGCACAACACGCTGCAGTCTCTGTTTGTCCCTGATAGTGGCTCCAGCGTACCACACAGTGATGGAGGAGGTGAGGATGGACTCGATGATTGCAGTGTAGAACTGCGTCATCGTCCGTGTTGGCAGGTTGAATTTCTTCAGCTGCCTCAGGAAGTACATCCTCTGCTGGGCTTTTTTAATGACGGAAGTGATGGTGGGCTCCCACTTCAGGTCCTGGGTGATGGTGGTACCCAGGAAGCGGAACGAGTCCACAGAGGTGATGGGGGTGTCAGTCAGGATGATGGGGGGGAGTGGGGCTGTGTGCTTCCTGAAGTCCACAGTAATCTCCACTGTCTTCTGGGCATTCAGCACCAGGTTGTTGTGGCTGCACCAGGACACCAGACGTTCAACCTCCCTCCTGTAGGCAGACTCATCCCCGTCCGAGATGAGTCCGATAACGGTGGTGTCATCTGCAAACTTGATTAGCTTGACAGACTGGTGGGTGGAGGTGCAGCAGTTGGTGTACAGGGAGAAGAGCAGGGGAGAAAGAACACAGCCCTGAGGGGAGCCGGTGCTGATGGTCCGGGAATCCGAGACATTCTTTCCCAGCCTCACATGCTGCTTCCTGTCCGTCAGGAAGTCAGTGATCCACCGGCAGATGGGATCAGGCACATTCATCTGGGAAAGCTTGCCTTGGAGATGGTCTGGAAGGATGGTGTTGAAGGCAGAGCTGAAGTCCACAAACAGGATCCTGGCGTAGGTTCCTGGGGAGTCCAGATGCTGCAGGATGAAGTGTAGGGCCATGTTGATGGCGTCGTCTACAGACCTGTTGGCTCTATATGCAAACTGCAGGGGGTCCAGGAGGGGGGCCGTGAGGGTCTTGAGATGGGAGAGAACTAGGCGCTCAAATGACTTCATGACCACAGATGTCAGAGCCACGGGTCTGTAGTCATTTAGTCCAGTGATCCTAGGTTTCTTGGGGACAGGGATTATGGTGGAGGACTTGAAGCAGGCAGGCACATGACATGCCTGCAGTGAGGAGTTGAAAATGCCAGAAAACACTGGGGCCAGCTCGTTTGCAGTGTCTGAGGGTGGCAGGAGACACACCGTCTGGGCCGGGAGCTTTTCGAGCATTCAGACTCTTAAACTGCTTCCTCACATCTGCTTCATGAATATGAAGAGTTGTGGTGGGAGAAGGTGGTGTGAAATCCTCTTTTGTGTGGGGTGAGGAGGGGGGTGTTGCAGGTGAAGTGATTGAAGGTGGTGATGGCTCTATGGAGGGGGGAGAGGTGGGGGAATGAGTGTCCAAAGTGTCTCTATTGTTGGGGCCGTTGGAGGTGTGAAGGCTGCCTGATGGCTCGTCAAAACGGCAGTAGAAGTCGTTGAGGGTGTTGGCCAAGAGCAAGTCGTCAGTGGAGTGGGGGGTTTTAGGCTTGTAGTTGGTGATATTCCTAAAACCTTTCCACACAGAGGCCGAGTCATTCTCTGAGATCTGCTGCTGCATCTTCTCAGAGTGCTGATGTTTAGCAATGTCCACTTCTTTAGTGAACCTGTACTTGGCCTCTCTGTAGCAGTCCCTGTCTCCGCTTCTGAACGCCTTACTCTTTTCCAGCCACAGCTTTTTGAGTTTAGGAGTAAACCAGGGTTTGTCATTGTTATAACTCACCCTGGTGCGTGATGGCACAATGCTGTC
>NW_024387105.1:370000-494703 GCF_900408965.1 Simochromis diagramma | reverse complement strand
GCCGGGATTGCCATCAGCGTGGGTGTGTTGGACTGCGCTCAGGAGGAAAACTTTGACGTCTGCAAGGACTACAGCATCAAGTTCTACCCCACCTTCAAGGTACGTCAGCATGTACCTGCTGCAGGTGTTTACACTGATGCCGGTTAGTGTCGCCCCTGCAGGGGCTGATGGGTAATAACCACCTCATTTTTCTATCCTCAGTTCTTCTGGGCCCACAGTCCACCATCGGAGCGAGGGACGACCTACAGAGGTGAGACTCACCTGAACGTCCCGCTCACTTCCTTCCTTCATTCCTTCCTTAGGATTCATTAGGACTCGATTAAAAACAAACACAAGAGTCGACCTTTTAAATAAAGACATGTATTTTTGTTTATGTTGTTAAAAACTATGACTGTGTGTGCAGGTGCAGACCGGTTGATCCCGTCTGTCCGTCAGCTGATGGTGAACGTCCTGCAGAACCACACTAATCTGGACCGGCCCAAGCACTGCCCTCCTTTAGAGCCCTACAGGTACCTGGACCTAAACCTGGACCGGGTCGGAGTCTGTGCCACTGCTAACCTCGCTCTTTATGTTCGTCTGCAGCGCTGCTCAACTGCTACCTCTGCTGGGTCAAAGGTCAGATCACTACACGGCCATCCTGGTGGAGGAACCGGACTCGTACGTGGGGCGAGAGGTAACCAGAACAGGAAAGAGGAGACTCGGTCAAAGTCACAGATCAGAACGGGAACAGGAAGCGCTGTCCGATAAACCTGCAACACACGGAGACGAGCGCGTCGATTTAGAAAACTCAGTGTAGCTTCCGTTTATATACGTTTACAATACAGTCTGTGTGCTCTTATTTTGAAAGTTCAGTCACCACCAACCTGCTGAGGACTTCCTATCCTGCTTTCCTACAGCACACTTTGCCCGTCTGTACATCAGTGCATCTGTCTGAGGGAGCGCTTCAGCCTCATGTCTCTCTGATGTCCAGCAGTGGGCGACACTCTGCAATGAGCTCACCTGGAAACTTGCTGCTGATGAGTTTGAGTTCTCATCAGCAGTTTCAGCTGTGACAGAATAAACATGACGTTTATGTTGGAGATGATGGTCCCGTTAGAGTCAGAGGAACAGGAAGCAGGGGAGCATTCAGGGCGGGGCTAGTTACATCCAGGTTATAAAGATGGAGGTGGTACAAATGCCCACCCCAAGAGTGACATCATGGTAGTTATGGCCATCTTTAATATGGCCATAACTACCATGGCCATCTGTGTTCCGTACGGGTGCAGCAGGTGTTGGTTGGTGTCCTCACCTGTACAAACCTGTGTGTCTCCAGGTGATCCTGGACCTGCTGCAGTATTTGGGTGTGCAGGTGAAGAGAGCTCTGAGCTCTGATCGCCCCCTGGTGGACGCTCTGAAGCTCACTGCCTTCCCTGCCATCTACCTGCTTCATCCCAATGGGACACATGCACACCTGCACAGGTAAAGTTGTACCCTTGGACAGTAACAGGGGGAGTAACCGATGTTCGATTTTCTGACTGACACCTCCTTCTGCAGCGAGAAGCCGCTGCGTTTCTTCTTCTCCTCCTTGCTGAGGACGTTACCTGGAGTCCAGCGCCGTTTGAAGTCGAGCAGCACCAGCAGTTCCGGTGCGAGCCAGGTGGGGGCGCTGCCGGGCAAACAGAACACAGAACCATGGAGGGACTTTGACAGGTAAGAGACTCGCTCTGATCAGGTCAGGTAGAATGACTCGGACCTCAGATCAGCTGACCTCTACGTCTCTGCAGGTCTAAGGTGTACACGGCCGACTTGGAGACAGCGCTCCACTACCTGCTGAGGGTCGAGCTGGCTACCCATAATACACTGGAAGGGGATGAGCTAAAGATCTTCAAGGACTTGGTGACTTTAGTGGCAAAGGTAACCACGGCAAGCAGAGCAGCTTTGCATAACTCGCAGTTCATAATACTCAGTGCAGCCTGTGCCTGAAACAAGCTGTTTTAGCTCCTCCTCCAAGATGGCGTGATTCTCACGCATGATCAATGAAAGTGTTGCCATGGAGACCTGCCATCGTGTTCATCCTGTATGGGATTCAGCGTCCCTCTGAGCTCACAAACCCGCCACAGCTGCTGTCACCGTCTCGTTCATTTAAGCACAAACTGACGCCTCTGTTTGCACCTGTGCAGCTGTATCCAGGTGGCGGCTCTGTGGTGAAGTTAATGGAGACGCTTTCTGATTGGCTGCTCAGCATGCCGCTGCAGCGAATCCCGTACCAGGCCGTCCTGGACCTGGTGGATAACAAGATGAGGGTGAGACGCTGAACGCCAGTGCTGCGGTCGATACTCAGGAAACGAGTAATAGATTACACATCAGTCATACAGAGCCTTATGTAGTTACTCACTGGAGAAAGTAACTTGTCACACTGCTGTTACAGAATGTAATCTGATTACACTAACACTTTACTTTGGTACAGTATTACAGCCGACACACACACAGATGCTGACTTCCCGCTTCCTGTGTAGATCTCAGGTGTGTTCCTAGGGGCGGAGCTTCGTTGGGTGGGTTGCCAGGGGAGTAGGGCGGGGCTTCGAGGCTACCCGTGTTCCCTCTGGACCCTGTTCCATGTTCTGACTGTTCAACATGACGCCAACCCCACCGCACTGGACAACACAGGTGTGTGTGTGTGTGTGTGTGTGTGTGTGTGTGTGTGTGTGTGTGTGTGTGTGTGTGTGTGTGTGTGTGTGTGTGTGTGTGTGTGTGTGTGTAAAAAAGGTGTCTGATGTTTGGTGCCAGTCCAACAGTGTGATCGCCCCACAGCTGAGCTCAGTTTTGTTTTCCACTTCATTCAGTTGTTGTTGTTGTAACTCAAAGGAACATTCCAGAACGTTTCCCTTTCAGTGTTCAGGGATCAGAGCTCTGCTCGTCTGCAGCGCTCCCTGAAAACAGCCGCTGTGCACGAGCAGAGCAATAAAACCCACCAGTGACTCTAAACGGACCCGCCTCTGTGACACAGGTCTGGAGGCTGAGGCGGCGCCGGTGCTGCAGATGATGCGCCGCTACATCCGAACCTTCTTTGGCTGCCGGGAGTGCGGTCGGCACTTCGAGCAGGCAGCAGCGGTCGGCATGGACAACGTACAGAACCGAGAGCAGCAGATCCTCTGGCTGTGGCAGCAACACAACCGGGTCAACATGAGGCTGGCAGGTAACACGCGCACACAGGCACCCGCGCGCGCACACACGCGTGCACACAGACAGGCGCGTGCACACTCGGACATTTGCACGTGCACAGTCTTTATACACACAGGAAGCTTGCTGAGGATCAGAATTATTGATCAGATTTATTGATGATCGCTGTCATCCGAACCTTGTTGACCCTCCTCTTCTCCCCCCGCCCTTCCAGGCTCTCTGAGCGACGACCCCCTCTTCCCTAAAGCTCCATGGCCAAGCCCCTCCCTCTGCGCTTCCTGCCACGAGGAGAAAAACGGCGTCCACGTCTGGAACCAGGACAACGTCCTCCGCTTTCTACGACAACACTACGCCGCCTCCAACCTGTCCCCCGAGTACTCCGTGACCCCCCCTCGACTTCCTGCTCCTCCAGTTCCCAAGGAGCACGAAGGAGGCGTGAGGAGCGACTCGGAGAAGAAGTCCTCCACCCAGACTCCTCGTCCAGGACGCCAGGCTGTGAAGGGGGAGGAGAGGAGGGAGGTGGTGGGTGTGGCTGGAGGAGGGGGCGGAGTCTGGCTTCTGGGCTTTAACAGTGTGGACATGAGTCTGTGTGTGGTGCTGTACGTGTGCTCCTGCCTCTTCCTCATGCTCCTCTTCTTCTTCTTTAAAGTGCGATCCAGGAGGTGGAAGCTCCGCTCCTCCCGCCTCCACGTCTGACCCGGACCGGCCCGGGTGGAGCCAGGACCAGAGCTGGTTCTGGTTCAGGGCTTTTTCTCATAGACTGATCGGCGCCTGATCAGATGATGGCAGGAGTTTAGACCAAATGTGAGCGGCACAAACAAAGTGATGTTTGTCTGTGGAGGCGAAGCTGAACGCTTCCTCTCGCTGGGAACACGAGCGATGAAGAACAAGCTCTGTGGCCGAGGACGAAGACCCACAACCGTGTAACTGACCCTGAGAATTATCTTAAATAAACATGTGACAGACTCTGGTCCTTCTGGGGTCGAGTGAAGCCACGACTGGACCAGAGCCGAGGAGTCCGTCCCGACGGAGCCGAGATAAAAACCTCTAAACCCTGAACCGCAGTCAGCCCTGAACCAAACCACAACCAGCCCTGGTTTTGGATTTACTCACTCGTATGTGGACACCCGTCTGGACTCTCAGGTCTGAATGTATTTATTTTTACCTGTCAAACTCCTCTGGACCCTCTGACCAGGCGTGTGAGACCTGGACAAGCTGCTGTGGGCTGGGTTCATTTCCCAGAATCCCACAGGAGGACCTAAGGGTAGACCCTTAACAGCCTGGACGTGACAGTATCAAAGTGAGTTCACTTTGTGCCAAACCTTTAACCTGCTGACAGAAGACACACCTGTCCTCTCAGGCCCCGCCCACTCCGTGTGTGTGCTGTTGTATGTCTGTGTTTGTGATAGGAGGGAAACCCGTCCCGATAAACTGATGACTGATTGTAGTTTTGAAGTTTCTTTTTGTGAAGTGATTCAAATATGAACCATGTTTATCACTTTAATTTATTTCCTGTAAATAATTCGAACCCCAAAGGCCCAGAGTGAGTTTGTTTTCTACTAAACAACCAAAATGACGAAGCACATGTGAAAGCCGTGTTTACTGGTTGTATAAATGTTTGTCTTTATGTTCCAGATTATTTTCTTCAAATAAAATCAAACTGCTGAAACCTGCAGAGGGTCGTTTTTACCCAGAAATGTATTAAACCATTGTTTCCGTTTGTCAGGGAGTCGTGACTTTATGAAGTCCTTCAATAAGCATAATAAGCAATTCATTTTTGATGTGTTCAAATTTTACAGGGAAAAAAGAACTACAGGGTGGGCCAGGGATACAACTTTTGTTTTTTCAATAGGGAGAGGGCCATGTGACACATCAAACTTATTGGTAATGTCACAAGAAAAACAATGGTGTGTTTGGTTTCAACGTAACTTTATTCTTTCATCAGTTATTTACAAGTTTCTGACCACTTATAAAATGTGTTCAATGTGCTGCCCATTGTGTTGGATTGTCAATGCAACCCTCTTCTCCCACTCTTCACACACTGATAGCAACACCGCAGGAGAAATGCCAGCACAGGCATCCAGTATCCGTAGTTTCAGGTGCTGCACATCTCGTATCTTCACACCATAGACAATTGCCTTCAGATGACCCCAAAGATAAAAGTCTAAGGGGGTCAGATCGGGAGACCTTGGGGACCATTCAACTGGCCCACGACGACCAATCCACTTTCCAGGAAACTGTTCATCTAGGAATGCTCGGACCTGCACCCATAATGTGGTGGTGCACCATCTTGCTGGAAAAACTCAGGGAACGTGCCAGCTTCAGTGCATAAAGAGGGAAACGCATCATCATGTAGCAAGTTCAAATATCCAGTGGCCTTGAGGTTTCCATTGATGAAGAATGGACCCACTATCGTTGTACCCCACATACCACACCAAACCATCACATTTGTTGTTCCAACAGTCTTGGAGGGATCCATCCAATGTGGGTTAGTGTCAGACCAATGGAGGTGGTTTTGTTTGTTAACTTCACCATTCACATAAAAGTTTGCCTCATCACTGAACAAAATCTTCTGCGTGAACTGAGGGTCCTGTTCCAGTTTTTGTTTTGCCCATTCTGCAAATTCTGTGGCCGATCTGGGTCATCCTCGCTGAGATGCTGCAGCAGCTGGAGTTTGTAAGGGTGCCATTTGTGAGTAGCTAATATCCACCGAAGGGATGTTCGACTAATGCCGCTCTCCAGTGACATGCGGCGAGTGCTGCGCTGTGGGCTCTTGCTGAATGAAGCTAGGACAGCCACTGATGTTTCTTCATCAGTGACAGTTGTCTTGCGTCCACATTTTGGCAAATCCAACACTGAACCAGTTTCACCAAACTTAGCAAGCAGTTTGCTGACTGTAGCATGGGAGATGGGTGGTCTCGTAGGGGGTCTTGCATTGAAATCTGCTGCTATGACCCGGTTACTGCGTTCACCAGATATCAACACGATTTCGATCCACTCCTCACGTGTTAACCTCTTCGACATATCAATGGCTGTGAATAAAGAGAAACTTGTAAATAACTCATGAAGGAATAAAGTTACGTTGAAACCAAGCACACCATTGTTGTTCTTGTGACATTACCAATAAGTCTGATGTGTCACATGGCCCTCTTCCTATTGAAAAAACAAAAGTTGTATCCAAGATGGCCGACTTCTAAATGGCCATCATGGTCACCACCCATCTTGAGGAGTTTGCCCCCTCACATATACACAAACAGGACTTTAATATCACCAACCATTCCTATGTTATTACGGTGTATCCATATAAATGGCCCACCCTGTATAACGTTTAAATTGGAAAAGCTGGCAAATTAATTCAAACTCCTGACCCGATAAACATAAACTAATCTGAGTGTTTTTGATTGTTCTCTATTCCACACAGTGTTAAGTATACACACAGACTAAAATTTACACCCACCTTTAACAAGTTAAATTTTAATAAGTAATTCTGAAGGTTCAAAAATGTCTTTGAACATGATGCGCTGTCTCTCCTAATGACTGACTGCAGCATAAAATGGACATGAAATGCACTTATTGGATTGATCAAAGTGAAAGTCCAAAGAAGTCAATGACGGTTTCTAAATATCTGCAGATTCAAGATCAGCTTAAACAATTGTACACAAGTACAAGTTATTCAGATCTGTTACCCCTTCCCGAAGTCTGGGAAAAACATCCAAACTGTCCCCCTCAGATCAGAGGAAAGTGGTTAGGATATTCAGGAATAACCCGGGAACCACAAAGGCTCAAGCCTGCTATGAAGTAGAAACCAATGCTGCAACACCAGCTGAACTACACCCGCCAGCAGTCATCAGTGAGATGCTGGGCTACAAGATGAACAGCTACAAGGAGCAGTACCCACCATGGAGAAGGAGACTAGAGGCCAAGATCAAGGTAGCACAGAGGGAGGTTAGCCGACTGCAGATCTGCAGAAAGGTGCGATGAAGAAGGTGTCCATACCCGAGGCCTTGGACACTGCCAAGCAGCGACTCACAGCCTTGGCCAGCCGCTTGAAGAGGTACACCAGAGAGATCGAAGGCAGGACAAAGAACCAGCTGCTCTCCACAGAACCAGCCAAGGTGTACTCTCAGTGGCAAGGGAACAATATGAGAACAGCACCACCAAGGCTGAGCAGTACTGGAAGAGCATATGGGAGAAGGACGCTGTTTTGTTTGTCTCCTTATTTATGAAGAAAGAGTCCTTTTGTGATCTGCGACATACTTTATTAACCATGCTTGGTTAGCCGGAAAAACAACAACCACCCCTCACCTCTTAGCGCTCATGCCCGTGTTCTTTACAGATAGTGCCACCTTGTGGTATGGCCACCTTGTGGTATGGCATGAAACTATGTTAACTCACAGCAACAGCTGCTTATCATTACAGACGCAACAATAACAATGCTCAGTGGCTAGTGGATCTGAGGGCAGACCACAGCGACCTCCCTGAACAGGGTCCAGTAACCATCACAGTGGCAGACATCCAAGAAAGACTCTCCAATATGAAGAGCTGGACAGCACCAGGCCCCGACATGGTTCATGCCTACAGGCTGAAGAAGCTGATTGCACACCACGAGAGTCTGGCAGCACAAATGAACCAGCTGCTGGTTGATGAGAGACACCCAGAATGGCTAACCGAAGGCCGGACAGTCCTGATCCTCAAGAACCCCCAGAAGGGACCGGTCCCCTCCAACTACCGACCAATAACCTGCCTCAGCACCACCTGGAAGCTCCTGTCATGTCATGGACTGGCTGTGTGGCAGGCAGGAAATAGGACCCAAACGCAAACTCACGGGAAAACAGGACTGAACTCAAAATACAGCTTTATTGCTGACAAAAGATGACAAGAGATAACAGCGATACAAAATAACATGAAACTAAACTGGGAAGTACTAGCAGCAGTCAGCCGAGACTGCAAGACCAGACTGACCAACCTGTGCACTGCCTGGATTGATTACAAGAAGGCCTATGACTCAATGCCCCACAGCTGGATACTGGAATGCCTAGAATTGTACAAGATCAACAGGACCCTGAGAGCCTTCATCAGGAACTCAATGGGAATGTGGCGCACAACACTAGAGGCCAACTCTAAGCCCATAGCGCAAGTCACCATCAAGTGCGGGATCTACCAAGGAGATGCTCTGTCCCCACTGCTGTTCTGCATAGGCCTGAATCCCCTCAGTGAGATAATTGACAAGACTGGCTATGGATCCCAACTAAGGAGTGGAACAGGTGTCTGCCACCTCCTGTACGTGGATGACATCAAGCTGACTCACTGATCCACACCACCAGGATATACAGCAATGACATCGGAATGTCATTTGGACTGGAGAAATGTAGTCGGATGGTAACAAAGAGAGGGAAGGTAGTCAGAACGGAGGGGATCGAACTACCAGAAGGCAACATTGCAGACATAGAGGACAGCTACAAGTACCCGGGAATCCCACAGGCAAATGGGAACCATGATGAGGCTGCTGGGAAAGCTGCAACCACCAAGTACCTGCAGAGGGTCAGGCAAGTCCTGAGGAGTCAGCTGGCCAAAGGAGGAGATAGAAGCCACTGACAGTGAGACCCTTTGTGATGAGAACAGTAGACGACCAGCTGACGGTCCAAACCGGCTGCTGGTAACAAAGGATGTGTTCTCTGGAGTGACGAATCACACTTCTCCTTCTGGAGTTTGGGTTTGGCTGTTGCCAGGACAACGGCACTTGTCTGACTGCACTGTCCCAAGTGTAAAGTTTGGTGGAGGGGGGGTTATGGTGTGAGGGCTCCAGTTAGGGGGGAACTCTTCATGCTCAAGACATTTTGGACAGTTTCATATTCCCAACTTTGTGTGGCCAGTTTGGGGATGGAGCTTCCTGTTCTAACTCAGCTGCACACCAGTGCACAAAGCAGGTCCATAAAGACATGGATGAGCCAGTTTGGTGTGGAAAAACTTGACTGGCCTGCACAGAGTCCTGACCTCAGCCCCACAGAACACCTTTGGGGTAAATCAGAGACTGTGGGGCAGGACTGTTCGTCCAACATCAGTGTGACCTCACAAATGTGTTCCTGATCAGAAGTTCCCATAAACACTCCTAAACCTGTGGAAAGACTTCCCAAAACAGCCAAATAGGTTACAGCTGCAAAGGGTGGGCCGACATCACATTAAAGCATGTGATCTGTTATCTGTCTAGCTGACAGATAACGATGTGCTGCCTGGTGGCTACAGATCTGTGATCAGACTAAAATATTCACAGCTCTTTGGAGGACGAGGGTTACACTGTTCTCAGCAAAGTTCTTCTTAAAGGTCTTGGAAGGCGGAGACAACACCATCACATGACAGGAAGACGACGCTGAACACAGAGCAAACTTCAGCTGAGATGGTCCATCCACAGCTCGAGGTCAGTCATTAGCCTGCTCTGAAAAAGTCCCGATCCTCAGCTCGTGCTACTGACTAGAGCAGGGCAATATGGCCAAAAATATTTATCACGATATATATTTGAAAATTTGCGATGACAATATAACTGACGATTTAATTGATGCGAGACAAAATACAACTCCACAACTTTACTAGCGCAAAAAAACCCCCATGCATTTATTTTCACTTAAACAAGCAGCTGTTTTTTATGTGCATTAAAGCTACATAAAAATTTAACTGTGCAAATGCAAATTCCTTGCTGAAAATTAAACCAAAAGGCATTTCCAGTGGAAATGGGCTGAAATATCCTGAGTGTAACCGAGGACAAGGTAGGAGTAAAAGGGACAAGGAAATAAATTGATAATTTATTTATTACATTAATTAAACATTCAAATTCCCAGTTATTTCCAGACAGGACTTACAACACGTCCTGCTGATATCCAAGCTGCACATGACACTTACCACACAAACGGTGCAAAAAATAACACAACACTGCAAACCGTCACACGCCGTTTAGCGACACTGCAATCGTGGCACGCACTGCAAACACCTCGGGTTTCAGTACAGCTGGGAATCAGCGCTATGCATGACCTGCAATCTGGGATATAAAGGGAAGTGGCACAAACAAATAAACAAATAACAAAAAGGGAGGTTAGTCCGCCCTTACACAACTCACTCCCAATCAGTAACCGCCTTTACGGCTGGACGGACTAACCAAAACAAAATTACAAATCAATCAAAAGAACGAAAAAAAGGACAGCAGAGACAGCACAGCTGAAAAACACAAACAACAACAAATTAAAATATTACCCAATAAAATATCGGTTTTATTAAACCATTCAAAATCACAAAACTAAAACAAACACTCAATATACCTACAATATTGATCAGTTTGTGATCATGTTTCTGACTTCTCAGAGTTCAACTGTAAGTAGTTGTCACCAAGCCACTGTTCAATGGAAGCTAAACATTTAATTAAAGAGGACAGTTTATGGACTTCCATCGGCTTAAAAGAGCAATAGAGCTGAATATCATCAGCATAGAAGTGATAAGACACCTCAGGGAACTGCCTAATTATAAGTCCAAGAGGTAACATGTACAAAAGAAAAAGAATAGGACCCAGAACTGAACCCTGCGGTACCCCACATGTCAGATCTTTAGAATGTGACATAAACCGATTCGCAAAAACACTAAAAGATCTGTTGGAGAGGTATGACTGAAACCACTTCAAAGCCAGACCGGACCGTCCCGGAGCCTGTTAATCAGGATGGTATGGTCAATGGTGTCAAAGGCAGATGTCAAGTCCAACAAAACCATGACTGAGGATGCTCCGGAGTCAGCTGACATCATAATGTCACTAGAGACTTTAAGTAATGCGGTTTCTGTTGAGTGACTTTTACGGAAACCTGACTGAAATTTGTCATAAATTTCATGTTTTTCAAAAAAAGTGGTAAGTTGATCTGCAACTGCTTTTTCCAGAATTTTCGATGATAATGGAAGCTTAGAGATATTTATATTTATATTTCCCAGTGTTGTGTCATGTTTACTTGTGTTTAGAGTTTTGGCACAATGAGCGAAGTTTTGCAAAATGTGTTCAAGCAACGGGCAAAAACTGTAATGACTAACCTCTTATTTTGGATGGATTATCTCAGTTGTTCTCCTGACTGAAGTTTGGTCCGTTTACAGCATCCTGCCATGTGATTGCATTTGTCCCTAACCATCAGGAACCCTCACGTTAACTTTTATTGAGTGGAAAAAAGTTAGCGTTCATCCTCCAGCTTCACTGTGCTAATGTTATGCTAACATAGCTGTGTAGCTAGCCACCACGTAGCACATGATATACCAGCTAGCCCAACTTCAGTAACCCTACAAACGTCACTGCTGTTTAGTTTTCTGTCTTCATTTATGTTGGAAGTGATAGCAGAGCTGTACGTTTGAATTTTTTCAGAAATCTCTCAGTCAGAACATGCTATATCATGTTTAGGTAACTAGCGAAACTAGTGAGCTAACTTCCTGCTAACTTCTAACTCCGTTAAATGTAATAAATTCTGTTTTCATGGATGCCTGGATGTTAAACTTAACTGTTACACCTGGTAAAGCAGCAACGCTGATCATTTTATCAAAGATGAAAGAATTTAGACAGTTTTTAACTCTCAGTGATGCCGCAGTGTTCGTTTGGCTTTGGGACCTGAAGCGGACGGAGTTTAGGACCCAGATTACTCCCAGATTTACGAACACCTTAGTCCGACAAATACGGCAATAATGACGGCCCGCTTGCATTTTGTACAAAAAAATTTACTTTGTCGTGTATCTGACGGACAAACACCAAACCAGTTCCACATCACTGAAGTTGCAGCATTTTTACAAACCAATTCTGGTTCATCTGTTTCACTCAACGATCCGCTTTCCCCCTTCTCATTCTCCGTTACCGCCATGCTTTTTCGGCCACGTGCGCATGTGCATTTTACCCATATTCTATCGCGATATTTCATTTTTTTATTGATGCCTAACATTGCACCGGTATTACCGTGAACGGTATAATATGGCCCAGCCCTACTAGTGACACATTGGTGTCGGGACACAGTGAGGTTTTAAAGACATGCTGCTTGTGAGCAGAGCTGTTACAGAGCTGGAGACACTGAGAACAAGCAGTTGGAGTTTTTCTAAGAACTGCAGCACAAAGATGAGACCCTCGACCAATGCTGGAGACCACAGAGGTCTGAAGGCGACCCTTTGTAGGGCTGAGGACCAAACAATGTCCTCACAGTGCAGGAAAGTCCTCAGCAGGGCAGATTTCAACCACGATATGTCTACATAAACACAGAAAGACATGAACAAACACACGCACACACACAGAGCTACTGTACGAATCCTTATTTAGCCTTAGCACCCCCTCCTCTTCCTCCTCCCCCTCCCTCACACATTCAGCATCCACCCACCCATTAAACACAGACACCAGCCCTGTCTGTCTCTCTACAGTAGCTGTCTCTCTCTCGTGTTAGAAACTGTAAGTGTTGATGGAAGCTGAGGCTGCAAAACTGCTGCTTTGTGTTTGTGTGTGCTGGTGTGACTATCGCTGTGAGGACCAAGCACGGCTGTTTCACCATCAGAGCGAGGACCCTTTGGCCTCTGTGTGTCACGCTCCTTTAAAGGGCTGTGTGATTGTTCAAACTTTGTTTGGGGGTCAGGATCAGGGGCTGTGGGTGGCTGTACATACAGCAGATGTCCTCACAGAGACAGCGATATAAACGTGTGTGTGTCAGCCTGGCACACAGTCGCAGTATGCACGCTATGTACTCGGCATGCCAACTCAGCCTCAGCACTGCAATGCAGCGCTGTGCATTTGGCCAAGTCATGCCACACACACACACACACACACACACACACGCACACACACACTGACACACACACACACATGTGCAGTGATGTGTGTGTGACAGTGTGTGTGACAGCCTACATGTGTGTTTTTAGCGAGTTTTCATGAGTAATGTTCAACCTTGCAGCGTGTTCTATGTAATGCATGCTCGCCCGCCCCTCTCTCTCTCGTCCTCTGCAGGGCAGTTAGCCGCATTAGCTCCCTCGCTGTCCTCAGATGACTCCTCCTCCTCCTCCTCGGCTGTCTGCTGTGTCTCTGCCTCCCCCTCCTCCCTCCCCCCCTCCTGTGACACACCAGACGATGCGTTGACTGAGCGCAGGAGAAGAAGAAAACCTCTCCCAGCCAGCCGTCCTGCCTGCTGCATGGAGGAGAAGCAGAGGAGGAAGAGGAGCAGAGAGGAGGTAAGGAGGTGTCTCACTGTCTGACATCCGTCCTCCTCTGGCTGTCTCTCTGCTGTCTGTCTGTCTGTCCCGGCACTCTGAAACTGTCTGTTTAACCTGTCTGTCTGTCGCGCTGTCAAACTCTGTTCCTCACTCTGAGCTGTCTGTCTGTCTGCTGCTCCGTAAACAACAAAAACACTGAGCTCAACTCTGAGATCCACTCACCTGGAATCAGCTGTAGCAGACTGTCCCGAACTCTGCCGGACTACAGTGGACTGTGCAGGACTCGGCTGGGTGGTATCAGACTGTCCTGAGCTCCTGTCCACTGGGGACGATTCTGCTGGACTGCAGGTGACTGTCCTGAACTGTAGAGGACTATAGAGGACCCTGCAGGGTTGTAGTGAGCCGTAGAGTGCTTGGCTGGACTTCAGCACAATATTCTGAACTGTAGTGGTCTGCAGAGGACTTGGTTGACTTTAGCAGAGTATAGAGGAGTCTGCTGGATTGTAGATGACTGTAGTGGACATTAGTGGACTGTACTGGACCCTGCTGGGTTGTAGTGGGGTGCGGTGGACTTGGTTGGACGGTAGGGGACTCTGTTGGACTTTGGTAGACTGTCCTAAAATGTAGTGGACTATAACAGACTGTGTGGGATTCTGATAGACTACAGGAGAACTTCCTTGACGATGGATTGCAGAGGACTCTTCTGGACTTTAGCAGACTATACTGAACTGAAGTGGTCTGTAAAGGACTTGGTTGGACTGTAGTTGACTCTCATGCACCATAGGGACCGGTTCTGGACTACAGTGGACTGTGCTGGATTCTACATGACTATAGTGGACCATAGTGGGCTGTACAAGGATCTGCTGGACTGTAGCACTGCAGAGGGCTCTGTTGGACTTGAGCAGACTATGCTGGGCTGTTTGAACTGTAGTGGAGTTTGCTGGACTTTAGCTGAGTATGTTGGACTATACTGGACCACAGGTCTGGGTCTGGGTCCATGTCTCTGACCATTATTTATTTATAGTGAGTTCATGGATGCACACAGAGTTCTGCTCCCTGAGTTTAGTCTTTCAGGCAAAATCATGCAGGAGAAGCTTTGAAAGCCCCTCATTGGACACAGACTTTAGCTTTCTTGTCTTTAAGAACTCAAACGTCATCGTGTTATCGCATGAAAATAAAACCCTCTGAAACACAAGGTGTCACTGTGAGGCTGTCCCAGCACTGACACGCATTCAGCTTTACATCTCTGCAGCAGCGTGGAACTTTCTGTGGAGATGATATTAGACACCAACACATATGCTTTTACATTTCATCATGTTTAGCCTGGAGGACAGCAGACACTTTGAACTGGAACATAAAGAACATCAGCTTTTCTCTCACTAAAGGACAAACACTGCTTCAGGATTAGGGATGGGTATTGATGAGATTTTCACGATTCCGATTCCATTTTCGATTCTGTTTAACGATTTGATTCTTTATTGATTCTTTTTAAATAGGAGAACACTAAGGTCGATTAGCTTAGAACTTTGTTTTATATCTTCTCTTTGAACAAGGTAGAAATTTAGGAGTAACATGGCCTTACAAACCCAACAGTGAGATCTTAAGAGATCCAGCCTACGGCTCTTCAATGGGGTGTGACAGGGTCCCCAGGAAAAAAAATGTAAATGTAAAATAATAAAATAAATATTCTTCTGTAGCAATAACAAAGTATAACATAAATTATTCTGTAGCAATTACACAAGAATATCCAGTAATGTCCCTGCCTACAATTAAACACATTCACTTACCGAAAATCATCTGCTGTGGCAAATGGGTGCAAGGCTTTGACCACAAACTGAGTCACTGCTCGGTGACATTCGTCTATCCTGGCCTGAAAGGAGACGCTACCGGTAGACTGCAGCGAGAACTGCCAGCATCTGAGCCAGACTCTGTCTCATCATGGTCACTAAATGCACAGTAATGGCAGGTTTTGTAATAAGGCAGATCGCGCTAACATAATATGCACTGTTAGTTGATTATTTACCTGCCGCATTAACGGGAGAGGACGTGCAAACGTTACCACTGCTGCTGGGTTGAGATTCACGAGTCCGGAGCGGAATTAAAAACACGACATTCATTTAAGGTCATCACGTGTTTTGTGAGCAAATGCTTTTGCATATTCGTAGTGTTTCCTCCCTTAAATGAAATATCTACTTTGCAAGTATTGCAAGTTGCCCTGTTGTCATCCGTTCTCGTAAAGTATAACCAAACCTTTGAGCGTTTGAGCCGCTTAGGCGCCATGTTTCCTGCCAGGTAAATGACGCTCCGCAACGTGGTGACGTCATTCGGGGCGACTGGAATCGATAAGGGAATCGTTTGCAAAAATGGCAAACAATTCCAAGGAATTGAAACAGTGGGAACCGGTTCTCAACAAGAACCGGGTTTCGATACCCATCCCTATTCAGGATCTTCAATTCAGTTAATATAGAGCCAGTTCATAATAACAGTCGGCTCAAGGTGACGTCTCAAAGCTACACTTCAGAGTAACAAGTTACATTGTTTCTTTGTATTCCCAACGTTTTTGGAAAGCTGAGAAACAAAAACAATTTAGAACAAACTTTAAATTAATAAGTTCGTTAAATGATCTCTGACTTGACCAAAGTCTGGTTAGTGGCAGAAGCGAATGAGTGTTTTTACCATTTAGCCTAAAACGTTACACCAAAGGAAACACGTGAGGAAACTGATGCTGACCACATCTGATTGTGCACATTTCATTCATCCACTAAACAAATGTTCCCATCTTTTTGTTAAAATCGGTACAATTTTAAAGGTTTCATACAGGGTGTCATCTGCATATACACACACCATCCATTCTTTATGTAACAACAGTGGATCTGGTACTGATCCCTGTGGAACACCGGAACAAAACACCTTCAGCTGAAAGTCAGCTGCAGTTTGAATGAAACACTTTCCATGTAAATATAGTTTCTTACTGACAGCTTGAGTCACAGCGGTCCCTCGTTTATTGCAGGAGTTACGTTCTAAAAATAACCCGCAATAGGTGAAGTAGCAGCTTTATGTTTTACAATGATTATAGATGTTTTAAGGCTGTAAAACCCCTCACTACACACTTTCACACATTTCTCTCTTGTTTAAACACTCACAAAGTTCAGACCTTTGTAGAAAAATAAGTCGAGTATTATAGAATGAAACCGAAGATCAAACCCTGTTTTCAGGTCCAGAACACGGGAGTAGAGCAGCTGTCAGAGAATTCAACATCAATGGATCAATGGTACGGAAGTAGAGGAAGCAAGAAGAATGAGTTGAGTAAAGTTTGACTGTTTTGTTTCGCTTAATGTCCCTTATAGTCCGAAAAATATGGTAACTTCTAACTTCCTTTAGCATTAAGCAGAAGTCCAACTTTCTGTGCGACGGTTAGCATCTTCCTCTGCCTTTGGGTGCTACCACAGGAGCCTCTGACGGTGCAAAATGTTTCATCGACATTGTTGTGTTTGCTGGGGAGAAAACTTACAAACATACAGCACAGCAATTCAGAGTCACACTGCTAGTGATCGAAGATTTATGTAAATTTGACAAGCTGAACGCATTCTGTACTGTACAGGAGACACAGCATGGAGGAGATTGACAGTGGTCTACAGCCAATCAGGATGCAGAACACAATGCGCTGTAAGAAAAACAAAACAAAATAAAAAATAAAAAGCAAAGTTGCACAAAAAAAATCTGGTAAACAGCGAGGCCGCAAAAGGCGAACTGCGTTATAGCGAGGGACCAGTGTACTTCATGGTTAATAAATACATTTGGAAGGATTAACAACCTCTGGCAGCTCATACATGGCCATCAGAGCAGAGAAGCGAGCATTTCCTTTTCACCGACTCGTTCGTCTAATGGCTTTGTTGTTGAATTTATTTCCAAATCAAGTGTTTTCCAACTAATGAAGAGATATGAGACAAGTTCAGGCAACAAACAAGAAAAGAGAAGAAAACAGGGAGTAACAAATGCTTGAACTGCAAAGCTGTTTCATTAGTTCAGATTCATTCAGAATAGCAGAAGTGTGATTTTGGAAGTAATCCCAAAGGACGTCCCGTCTGTAGATGCAAAGTCATATAAAGTTTGAACAAAGATGCAACTTTTCAAACAGCGCGTCCCTTCTCTCAGCCCACCTGCCGTAGCTTTGCCCACACGTTGGCATCACTTTACTGTAAATGCAGCGTTTCTGATTCGTGCTCAAAGCTGACTGAAGGTAAACCCTTAAATCGCTACACTGTTCACTACAGTGACTGATTTTAAAACAACCAGAATTTCCAAACTAAAGGCAAAACAGGAAAAATAAAACCCTCCGTGGCTTCACAGCTGCCACTTACATGACCTGATCACGTTTGTCAGTAATGATACGTCATCCTCTCTGAATCGTTTGGTTCAGAAACAACGGCCCTGTGATGGAGACGCGCTCAGCACGCCATTCGCGCTGTGGCTCCTCCTCCCGGTGTGCCGAGGTGCCTCACCTCAAATATTTCTGACCGAACCCTCTTGTGAGACACTCGCTGTCTTTCCACAGACGCCAGCCGAAGCGGTCGCGATGCCCCTCGTCCGTCAGGCCGACCCGGCTCGATGACTCACCCGTGAATGCTTTCCTTACAAAGCCTCCATGTTTGTGAGACTTTAGCTCAGTGTGTTAGACACTGATGCGTCAGACTGAACGCTGCCTCCTGATCACATGACTCTCAGCAAACACCTCTGTCTGCACGTCACCTGTTTATTTACCCACACCTCCACGTCACAGACAAACAGCTTTGAGCGTGACCTAGAGATCCAACCACTCAACAGAAAGTGTGCAAAAACGTTCACTTTCTTCTGATTGATCAACTTCCGGAAGCTTGCCAAGGGGCAGCTTCGAGATCTTCGACTGTGTAAAAGCAAAGAAGTAACCTCGTCACTCGGCAGCCGTCATAAGTGCATCTTATTTTGAAATGATAACTAAATGCAGCTTCATTGAAAAGGTTGCGAGACAAAGAATCATCAGTCATAACTAAAAACACTGAATTCCCCAGAAACCAACCATAGTGTGGCTTTCTGAGATGATGTCACTTTGGCGTTATTAGTCATGTCGCTCTCTGATCACCTGATGACGCCACAATGACATCATAATACAAAAACTGTATTTTCAAGCTTCAGCGTCAGCATTTGAGCCACCGCCATGTTGTTTTTTCAATCCAGAGGTGACCACATCTGGATGACGGAGCAGAGTGGTCAGTGATGATACCGGCAACATCCAATCAAAATCCTCAAATTTCTCTAAACTGAAGCTCCGCCTTCTTAGTAAAGGTGAAGAGCTCAATTTTTAGCCATATTTAATTTGAATATTGAACACTTTGACATTTACTATACAAAATAAAAAGATAAGTTCTTTACACTGAAGTCAAAGACTCTTCGAACAGACACCTCGGCTCCTCTCTGCAAACATTATTTAAAAGTCTGACCACTCGTTTTGGGTCTAAATCTTACCTGAGCGATAATAAAGCTTCATGAACTTGGACTAGAACCTGTGGTCAGTTCGACTTTTTCTCTCTGCACTCAGACTTACAATGAAAACAAAACTGAAAGGAATATTTATCTCCAACGTGTTTTTTAAACAGACTCGATGAAACGGCTGTTCGACCCTTTAATGGGTTTAAATAAAGTTATCTCAGGTTTGAATGGGTGCACCTGATGTTTCTGACGCCCTGTGTTTGAGCGCGCTCAGTGTTTTTGTTTGTTGGACTCTAGAGGCGCGCCGCAGGAGACGTTCGGCTGTCTGCAGCAGGTTTGAGGTTTTCCTGTTGCCGTGTTGGCGAGCAGGCGTGGGTTAAACGTGTCCTCGGTTTGTTCTGTGGGCACGTGAGACGCCATGAGGGTTTGACCTCTCCTCCTTTTGTCTCCCTCTCTACATTTCAGCTGTTTCTCTGGACTGAGCTGATCTGCATCTTAATGATTGACCACCTCCTTCTTAACCTGAACCCCCCGCCTCCTTGCTGACCTTTGACCTCACTGTTTGTTCTGCACCAGCATTATGGACCTCAGACTTTTTGGAGGAACTTTCTGCAGCATCCCCGACACCTAAACGCCCCGCTGTCTGCATCCGTCAGCCCAGCTCTGGCTCATCAGGACCGTCATCAAACCGCCGTCCACTTCCCGTTGCGACCTCAGCGAGCCGACGGCCACCACCATGTCGGAGGGGCTGCTGCAGGTGGAGATCCCCGACTTCGGCAGCAGCGTGTTGGGCAGCCTGAACGAGCAGCGGCTGCTGGGTCACTACTGCGACGTCTCCATCCTGGTGCAGGGTCAGGCCTTCAAGGCGCACCGGGCTGTGCTCGCTGCCTCCTCGCTCTACTTCAGAGACCTGTTCAGCTCTGCGGCCGACTCCTCCTCCTCTTCCTCCGACTCCTCCTCCCAGGCGGTGTTTGAGCTCCCGTCCTCAGTGACGCCAACGTGTTTCCAGCAGATTCTGTCCTTCTGCTACACGGGGCGCCTCAGCATGGCGGCCAGCGAGCAGCTGGTGCTCATGTACACCGCCGGGTACCTGCAGATCCAGAACATTGTGGAGCGCGGTATGGAGCTGATGATGATGAAGGCTTCCTCTGCCTCCTCACCGCTCTGCTGTGACTCACAGGTGGGTCTAAACAGAGGTTAGTGGGAGACAGCAGCATCTAGTGGACATCAGGAGAACTGTAGCTGCCACAGGAGACTGTTTATGTGTTTTTCTTCTCTTTGTAACTGTATTTAAACGTTTGTGTTTACAGACAACCTCAGCAGACGAGCTCGGGGGCTTTGACACTCAGACGGCCCAGCAGCAGCAGCAGCACGGCGCCCCCCAGCTGCAGGAAGTGAGTCCAGACCAGCCGGCGTTGAGCCCCGAGGAGCTGCTGCTCGCCGTCAGCAGGATCAAACAGGAGCGAGCTGACACGCCTCCTGCAGAGGAGGCTGGAGGAGCAGCAGGAACAGGAGGAGAGGAGACCAGGTGAGGAAATGGCTCAGAAATGTTTTCTCAGTGTTGGAAAGATTATTCCAAACCGAGTCAGAGACGTCTGCCCAGTCCAGACGCAGAGGGTGGAGGACCGCCCACCTGTTCAGTAACCAGACGGAAAGAACAAATGATGCTTTATGTGTGTGTCATACATGATGTATTTATCTCGTATCACACGCTTATTTAACGTCTGCGTGGATGACTGCAGGAAATCTTCAGGGAGAATTCCCACACGTGCTCTCCAGGCCTCTCTCACCTCGGATGGGACGACTTCCTGCGCTGCTGAACTGAGCTGTGGATCCAACACTTCACTGTAATGGAAGCAATGGGGGAGACAGTGTGGCACAAACACACCCATTTCATTCAGGAGATGACAGGGGGGAGGGTCTACTTTGTGAATGATGAGTCGATGACCAATGAGGGTGCAGGGTCACAAAGTGGATAGATCCATCTTTTATATTGTCAGGTTTTTGCCTGACTAACTCTACGTATGAAGTTTGATATTGTGTATGAGGCGACCTGGATTAAATATACCTTTGTACCTGTGACTGATCCCTGAGATTTGAATCCCAGATAAATGGATCCCACCCTCAGCTGTGTACCCGGGACAAGTGCTTGGACCTTGATGAAGGTTTGTGATGTCATTCTTCTCCTGCTGGTTCTCTCCTCAGAGTGGACATTGCAGCAGAGCTCCAGTCCTCCAGGAGCACAGCTTTGTGTTACCTGAGTGCAGGTGGAGGGCTGGTTCCGGGTCTGCAGTCCTACCTGCTGGCAGGCGGGGGTCGCTCCAGTCCAGGAGGATCCAGTCTCCCCACAGACTCTCCCCCATCCCACCCACCCACCGAGGAAGAGCTGGAGGAAGATTACTACAGCAACGCTGTACACCCCGGACTCTATCAGCACATCTACGGACACCCCGGAAACCCCTACAGTGAGTATTTATCCACCACCCAAATCAATATCAATTATACATCACAAAATAACAAGAACAGTTCCTCACGGTGCTTTATATTGTAAGGTAAGCAGCCTATAATAATGCAGAGAAACCCCAACAATCACATGACCCCCCATGAGCAAGCAGTTGGTGACAGACTGGGATAGGCTCCAGCCCTGCGCCACCCTGAGAGAAATAAGAGGAAGAGAATGGATGGATGCAGTAAAACGTTGGAGTTCAGTTTAATACCTCATGTAAAACAAAAAGGCAGTAATTGATAACAGAAGTCACACGGCCACTTCCTTTGAAAGATATGCGAAACATTTTCTTTTTTATTCAAATAGCATCCTGTAAACAGGGGCTCCAGTTACCCAGTTCTCCTGTTTCCAAGGATATGTTTGCTGCCCTGAACTGATTCAAGCACGTCTGTAGTTCATTTTTGGTCACTTCTGACCATTTCAAAGTGATTAGAGAGAACCCCCCCTACAAAAGCATTTGAGCCAGCCACGCTGAGGAGAAATGACACATGCTAAATAAGTTGTTGTCTTGAGTTAGCAAGGCCTACGCTACCTTCTGCACCGGCTACAGGGGCCTGGCTAGCTACGGCTGTTTCAAGGGTGCTGGAGTCTCCAATTCAGTGATCCTGGCCTCCAGAGCTCCAGACAGGCTGCATTTATTACAAGTATCATTATGGCTAAAGGAGGCTGAGGAGTAACTGAACAAAGTGCAGGAGGAACGGGTGAAGAGGCCATGCTAGCGAGTCAGCTACAAGCTAAGCTAAGCTAGCAAATCCTTAAAGACACAGTGAGTGAGGGGCCGAGCAGCGAAGACACACAGGACACAGGAGAAATGTCTCCAAAGTGGGATTTTTTTTATTTTATCCTCTAAAAAGTTTAAAAAGACAAAGTTCAAAATAGAATTAATGGGCCCGTAAAAGAGGTCAGCTAAATATAACTCTACTCAAAAAGCGACGTACAGAAACGTAACTACCCAAACAAAGGAGACACAACTTAACTCACAAACTGACCTAAACACAAACACACAGCAGGGTAACCTTTACGGGGTTTGGCCAAACCGTTTACACACAACAGGGGAAACAGAACAAACACCAATACTAACTAGACACAAAACAGCATTAAACCTAAAACAGTCGTGTTGCTGACAAGCACATGGGTGGTCCCGCTGGTCACACCGTTTACCCAGACAGGAAACACCTCCCCAAACCAGGTAACTCAAAGAAACAAAAACATAATTAACATAAAAGAATATATTTAGAAACCCCACACAGTGCTAATATGTGCACTTTATAATATCACTGTTAGGTTTAAGTTTAGAAATGAATGAATGATATGACTGAAATACATGTTTACCTGCAAACCAGACTAATGAGGTGAGTGTGTGGACTGATTTCAGCCATCACACAGTCACTGACACTGTAAGGATGATGTGTGTGTGAATATGTGAAGATTACACTATGAAGTAAGACGTTAGAGGGGGTTAAGGTTTTGGGTCCTTTTGTCCTAACAGGACGATTACCATGGTGACGATGTAAACGTCATCCTGTGGGTTCTCTGCCTTTTTGCTCGTTTTCTATGTTTTTAATGTCACTTCATTGACTCCCCAACAGGACTTGTTAACCTTCAGCTCAGGCCCCACTGATGTCACATATTAACTCAAACAGGTGAGTTTTGGTCATTTTACTTCCTGGGATTCCTGACACTTGCTCCCCTCCCTGTTTCTCATTGGTTCAGTCCAAGAGAAGATGGAGATGCTCCCCCTCCCATTGGCTAATGAGCGTCGGCCCTGCGTGCTGGTTGGTCGGGACAACATGGCACTTCCCGCCAGTCTGATCAGTCAGATTGGGTATCGGTGCCACCCGTCACTCTACACCGAGGGAGACCCAGGAGAGAAGGTGGAGCTGGTGGCAGGTAGGACAACAGAACACCTGTCCAACTGTATCTCAGACACCTGTAACCCAGCGTCATGTGACACACACTCCCCTCTGTGTTTGTGTGTTCAGGTTCAGGTGTGTTCATGACCCGAGGTCAGCTGATGAACTGTCACCTGTGTGCTGGAGTCAAACATAAGGTGCTGCTCAGAAGGCTGCTAGCAACCTTCTTTGACAGGTGAGCTCTTACCTGGGTGAGTCACATGGATGCAGCAGCTTAGTTTAAAGAAAACATAAAGGTTGTGGTGCCTTGTGGCTGGTTTAACTAAACCAGGATTAGGAACTAAAGGTAAGTTTGTTGAATCCAGGTATTTGATTTTCCTGTTAAAGTTTAAAGAATCAAACATTTATTTTTTCTGTTTTTAGGTACCTTACATATCTGATGAAAGTTTTAAAAGTATTGCTACAAACATGAGATTACTTTGAGTTTCATGAGTTGCTGGTGTTTCCTCAGCACAGATGGACAGAAGTGTTTATGAAATCATTGATGAGCTGATGCTACGCGGGGATTTCCTGATGTTTTACTTTATGCATCAAGCAAAAATCAAATTCTATGCAACAGTCTCTGACTGGAAGAAATGTGTTTAACATTTAAACTTGGGCTGGGCGATATGGCCTAAAATTCATATCGCGATCAGTGTTGGTCAAGTTACTTGAAAAAAGTAATCAGTAACTGATTACTGATTACTTCCCCAAAAAAGTAATCCCGTTACTTTACTGATTACTTATTTTCAAAAGTAATTAATTACTTAGTTACTTTTTAAAAACACAATTTACAACCTGAAGAGGTGATAAAGCGATAGATCTTTCAGCCCAATTCTACTTTTTCTGCATAATCCATCATACAAAATGTAATCAAATGGAAAAGTCTCTTTTTAAAACTTGTTTTATTAGTTTTAATCTTTTAACTTTATGCATCAAGCAAAAATTTAATTATCTGCAACTCTGCAACTTCTCTGACTGGAAGAAATTAGTTTAACATTTAAACCTATTTTCTGCACATTCCAGCACATAAAATAAAATATTTTTTGTGTTTACACTCAGTGTTTCAAATAGATGCAAGTAAAACACAGCAGAAAATAAATAAAGTCAAAGACTCAGCGGTCCTGTTGCTCTATTTTCACCTGTAAAGCAGGAGTGGGGCAGGCGGAGGTTTACCCTGGTGCAGGTGTGCCGCAGTGGTCAGTGGAAGAATGTCTCTGTGAGTTTCCCATTACACCGTAGCGCACTCGGTGCTTGCTCGGAAGTTTAGGAGTTTTTTTCGCTGTAAAAAGAAGTTTTCTTCCCACGCACGATGGACACTAATGTGACCTTACACTAATGTAAGGTCAGTACTTCCACGCTTTAAACGCTGCACGCTCATACTCTCTCCCACACTCGATATATGATCCACTGTTGATCTGCACACAGCTGTTGTCACGAACGTCGCACTCGCTTACGTCATTGTCATGAGACATTCTCGCAAAAAATCACGGCTTTAGTAATCAAATCAAATCAAATCAAATCACTTTTATTGTCACATCACATGTGCAGGCACACTGGCACAGCACATGCGAGTGAAATTCTTGTGTGCGAGCCCCACAGGCAACAGAGATGTGCCAAACACAACAACACAAACGAGCAAAATACAAGAATGGCCGACTTGAAACTAATAAATATATGTACAATATATAATAGTGTATGCATTTCTGGATGTGTATACTAAATATTTTCCTACGTGTGTGTGTGTGTGTGTGTGTGTGTGTGTGTATACACATTTTTACAAATTAAATAGTAAAAAAAAAAAAAAAAAAAACCAATAATAATAATAATAAAATATATAAACGCAGTAACGCAGCGTTCCTACGGGAAAGTAACGGTAATCTAATTACCGTTTTTGCGATAGTAATCCCTTACTTTACTCGTTACTTGAAAAAAGTAATCAGATTACAGTAACGCGTTACTGCCCATCTCTGATCGCGATATAACTTGAAGCACATGCAGTAACGATATATATCGCGATATATTCTTTTCTTCTGTATAACGTATTTTCCACACTATAAGGCACACTTAAAATCCTTTAATTTTCTCAAAAATCGAGAGTGTGCCTTATGTATGAATTCTGGTTGTGCTTACTGACCTCTAACCGATTTGGGCAGAAATCTGTTAAAAATGTTTTAGTACAACTTTGATAAGCTGCACTGCTTGATGGATCGTCAGAGCATTACTGCTGCCGTAGTGAGGAGCTTCGCGGAGTAATCTGGGTCCAAAACTCCGTCAGCTTCAGGTCCCAAAGTCAAACGAACACTGAGAGTTAAAAACGGTCTAAATTCTTTCATCTTTAATTAAATCATCAGCGTTGCTGCTTTACCAGGTGTAACAATTAAGTTTAACATCCATGAAAACAGAATTTATTAAATTTAACGGAGTTAGAAGTTAACAGGAAGTTAGCTCGCTAGTTTCCACCTAAACATTTCATACCATGTTCTGACTGAGAGATTTTTGAAACTAATTCAAACGTCACTTCCGACATAAATGAAGACAGAAAACTAAACAGCAGTGGCGTTTGCAGGGTTACTGAAGTTGGACTACCTGGTTTATAATGTTGTGCTACGTGATTGCTAGCGACACAGCTATGTTAGCATAACATTAGCACAGTGAAGCTGGAGGATGAACTTTTTTCCACTCGATAAAAGTTAATGTGAGGGATTCTGGTGGTCAGGGACAAATGCAATCGCATAGCAGGATGCTATACACGGGCCAAACTTCAGTCAGGAGAACAACTGAGATTATTCATCCACAATACGAGGTTAGTTATTAATATACTGCAACAACATGGGGATAGAACAGCTGCGAGAGAATTCAGCATTAATGAATCAATGTTACGGAAGTGGAGGAAGCGCAGTTTTTGGCTTTCCCCATATTTCAAAAGTGCTTCATCTCTTTGCTGTGACTGTCGGCATAATTTGCAGATGATAATGGTTGTAGCCGCTGCAATGCTTTCGACCAAAACAGGCGCAGCTTGATGACATCATCAACATGCGCTATCGCGATAGAGCGGTATAGTCAAAATCTCTATCGTTGGCCAAATTTATATCGTTTCTATCGTATATCGTTTATATTGCCCACCCCTAATTTAAACCTATGTTGTGCATATTCCAGCATATAAAATAAAATCATGTTCAGTGTCAGGTTGTTTTCTGAACACCAGGCTGCCAGCTTCAGGACTTCCTCTCTGTAGGCTGCCTCGTCTCCCTTTGAGATGAGTCCGTGGTGTCATCAGCAAACTTGATGATGAGATTGTTGATGTAGGTCGAACTGCAGTCGTGGGTGTAGAGAGAATACAGGAGGGGGCTCAGCACACAGCCCTGTGGGGAGCCGGTGCTCAGTGTGCGAGTGGAGGAGAGATGGGGGTGGAGCCTCACAGTCTGGGGCCGGTTTGTGAGAAAGTCCTTTATCCAGGCACATGTGGGGGGAGGGAGGCCAAGAGTGACCAGTTTGATGATGAGGATGAAGGCTGGATGAAGGCTGAGCTGTAGTCCACAAAGAGCAGTTGGACGTAGCTCTGCCGCTGTTCCAGGTGACTCAGCACAGCATGGAGGGCGATGGCGTCTTCTGTGGATCTGTTCGTGCAGTATGCAAACTGGTGGGGGTCAGATTCTGGGGGGAGGTAGTCCTTGATGTGCTGAAGGACTAGTCTCTCAAAGCATTACATGATCACCAGCGTGAGGGCCACAGGGCGGTAATCGTTCAGGCTGGTGATGGGAGACTTCTTCGGCACTGGGATGATTGTGGCTGATTTTAGACAGGATGGGATGGCTGCTTGATCCAGTGAGAGGTTGAAGAGTCTGGTGAAGATGAGGGTGAGCTGGTGTGCGCATGCTCTTAGCACCTTGCCAGGTACTCCGCCTGGACCGATCGCCTTCCTGGGGTTCACTGCTAGGAGCACACGTCTGACATCGTGCTCCGTTACAGTGAGTGGAGCGGTGCAGGAAGGTGAGGATGAGGATGAGGATGGGAGCAGGGCTGAGGCAGATGAGTGCTGCTGTTGTGGTGTTTCATAGCGGGCGAAGAAGCTGTTTATTTCCTCTGCCAGCTGCACACTCAGGTTTTCTGCTTTCACAGCCTCTGTGGTTGATGATGTCTTGTGCCACACCTCCCGTGTGTTGGTGCTGGACAGCTGGGACTTGCAGCTTCCTTTATGGTCTGTCTTGGCTTTTTTGATTCCCCTTTTCAGGTCAGCTCGAGCAGCCCTGTACAGAGCTCTGTCACCTGACCTGAAGGCGGCGTCACAGTTTTTGAGGAGTGATCGGACCTCGCTGGTCATCCAGGGTTTTTGGTTTGTATAATCCAGTTTTGAGATCCCTCCCCAGACGCCTTAACGCCCACTCACATCCTGGGCCATCTGACCTCAGGAATTCGCATGATAAGGTGGGGCCAGGTTTCACAATGAGCTCACCTGAAACCCTGGCTGATTGGGACCCACACCCAGTTTCACACCTTGGCTCAGGCGATTAGAGGATCATCAGGGGGTCCTTTGTCCCTCTGTGGGGGGAAACTCCCACTAGGTTTATATCTGGGACTCTCCACCATTTGACCTTAGAACTGAAGAAGCTTCTCGGATGAGAGGTGAAACATCTTCAAGTAACTTAAAGAAGTCCAGTCGCTTTTCTTTGCAGCTCCTTTGACTACGATGACCTGGATGACTGAGAACCTTCACAGACATATGGTCCAGCACTGATGCTGTGAACGTTTCTAGGTCCTGGTGTCCAATTATGTCCCAGTCTGTCTGTGTGAAGCAGTCCTGTGGTTTGGAGAGAGCATTTCCAGGTTGGAACAGTCCTTGTGGTGGGCCTGGCACTGCGTCTGGGGGGGGGGGGCGTAGGCTGGGGAGAGCAGGAGGGAGAGGTGGTCCGACTGGCCGAGGTGGGGGAGGGGCATGGCTCTATATGCATGCTTGATGTTGGAGTAAATATGATCTAGAGTGTTCTCTCCCCTGGTGGGACATTTGACGTCCTGACAAACCTTTGGGAGTCACCTGTAATTATGTTCGATGTTTAAGAACTTCCCCCCCATGAGCCCTGAGGCCCACAGTAATGTTAGAGCGCACCTGCTGATGTTTCATTGACATACAAATGCCTTTGAAAGGCGTTTTTACGCCGACGTCGTTAATGACCATGTGAACTGATGGATGACCCGTGTGTCACGCATGGATGAATGTCTGGATTCGTCCTGATGTGTGTCGATGTGAAACCTGATGGTCAGAAACTCACGTTTATCAATCAGTCATATTTATGTGCCTCTAAAACGCTTATCGACCCAGACGCTGTGACATCATCAGACACCATGTGACCCGGGGCTGTATGAGATCTTCCAGAAGCTTCTGACAGTCGGCAGCAGCTGCTTTACATAACAGCTCAGTCACACGTCTCGGAGTGGGAGGGGGAGGGGAACCTACAGCTGGTATAGGTGCTGATTGGGTTGTTATGGTTTCCATAGAAACACGCTGGCCAATAGCTGTGGGACAGGGATCCGCTCCTCCACCAATGATCCGAGCCGGAAGCCCCTGGACAACCGAGTGTTAAACACAGTCAAACGTAAGACACACACACACACAGACACGCCGGTTCAGCTATCTTAGTGAGGACCTTCATTGACATAATGGTTTCCCTAGCCCCTTACCCTAACCATTAAAAATGAATGCCTAACCCTAACTCTTACCCTAAACCTAACCATAACCTAATTGTAACCCTGACACTAAAACCACAGTTTGAGCTTCAAAAATGCCTTTAAATTTGTGAGGACCGGTGTGTGTCCTCGATGTTTGTGTTCTATGACTGTTGGTTCTCACAAGTATAGTAGAATGCAGATTTCGGTCCTCACAAAGATAGCTAGACAGGAACACATGGACACTCATACACACACACACACACACACACACACACTGTGAGTCATGATTTCTGCCTTTTATTGTATTTTAAAAAGTATTGAGATTCTCCCCCCCCCCCCTCCTCCTCCTCAGTGTACTGTCAGAACTTTGCTCCTAACTTTAAGGAGAGCGAGATGAACGTCATTGCAGCCGACATGTGCACCAACGCCCGCAGAGTCCGCAAACGTTGGCTCCCAAAGATCCAGTCTCTCCTCCCCGAGGGCCTCCCCGCCTCTGCAACCTCCCACCCCCGTAAGGGTAAGAAAGGAGGAGCAGGTGGAGGAGGTGGGAGTCAGGGGGCAGAGTCGGTGGCACAGTCCAGTGGAAGCCCCTTTGAGCTGGACCTGCGGCAGCTCAGCGCATCCTACCTCGGCCTGGAGGCCCCGCTGTATGCTGAGCGGCGCGAGAGGGAGGCAGCAGGGGAGAGGGAGAAGGAGGCCCCAGCCACCCTCCTGCCTCACCTGCAGTTTGCTGGGTCCCGTGGAGGAGGAGGGGCCAGCGGGGGGCAAGTGGAGGAGGGAATGATGGGAGGTGAGGCGGAGGGGGACGGGAGGCTACAGACTGAACAACCGCCAGACCTCCCCCTCTCCCTATCCTCCTCCTCCTCTTCCTCCTCATCCTCCTCACACCCTTCCCCCCAGCCTGCGGAGCCCGCCCCTCCTCACAGGGCATTGGCTGACACAGATGAGCGAGGGGTGGAGCCTCTGGAAGACAGCCAATAAGCTTTCTAATGCATCTGCCTACCTGTATGTAAATAACACAATAGCTACCTGTCCCCCCACCCGTCTGTCTGTCTGTCCTCTCGTCCGTCTACCTGTGTGTTCCCCTACCTCACTACCTGTCCACCTGTCTACCTCTCTGCCCCGTCTGTCTGACTACCTGTCTGTCTGCTCGGCTCTGCTGCATGCTAACAGCTTCCTGCAGTCCAGCACACAGGCCCATAGCAACAGGACTGATGATGATGATGATGATGATGACGATGATGATTATACTCACTCTGATAACAACAATAAAGCTTCTTGATAATCAGATCTGCTGTTTCTGTTTGATTTGTGCACCAAACAAAGTTTCCAGAAGTTCAGAGGGAACCGATATGCTAACACTACAAAGAGCTGCTAAAACAATACGCTAGAAGAGTAAAAAGACACGTTTATACACAACACATGCTGAAATAGTACAGATGTATTTGAAAACTACAGAAAATAGTTAAAGACTACAAAAATCAATAAAGTACCACAAAGTAATGTTAAAAAAGAACCAAAGCACAAGAAATATTAATACTACTGTAAAATGCCAAAAGATTACAAATGTACAGAAAATACTTAAATAATTAAAATACTCTAAAGAAATGTAAAAAAAAAAAAAAGATAAAAGATGACCAAAATACTAAATGACTAGGAGATTCTAAAATGCTATATATGTAAAAAAAAAAAAAAAAATTGTGTATGTTTCTGTTCTGTGTCCTGTGTGCTGTTTGTTTGTATATGTGTTTGTCTTGCTGCTGTTACAACCAAATTTCCCCTTGTGGGACAGTTAAAGGATTATTCTGTTCTATTCTATTTAAAATAGTAATAATCTACAAGACATGCTAAAACACTGAAAACAAATCCTAGAAGAAAACATGCTAATAAACAACAAAAAGCTAAAAGATGAAAAATATATGTTAAATATGTGCTGGGGCGATCGTGGCTGAAGAGCTAGCGGTTCGTCTTGTAATCGGAAGGTTGCCGGTTCGAGTCTCGGCTCGGACAGTCTCGGTCGTTGTGTTCTTGAGCAAGACGCTTCACCTGTTGCCTACTGGTGGTGGTCAGAGGGCCCGGTGGCGCCAGTGTCCGGCAGCCTCGCCTCTGTCAGTGCGCCCCAGGGTAGCTGTGGCTACAATGTAGCTGCCATCACCAGTGTGTGAATGGTGCTTTGGGGTCCTTAGGGACTAAGCAAGGCGCTATACAGATACAGGCCATTTACCATTTAAAATACTGTAAAGAAATATGATTAAACTATACAGAAAAAATATAAAGAAAGACTATAAAAAATAAAATAAAAAAACAAAAAATGGGGCTGACATTAGAAAAGGCCAAATGTCCACAAAGAAAGCCATAATGGTGAAGAAATGCAAAATATGCACAAAACACTACAAATATTATAAAGAAATACGAGAATGCTACAAAGAAATGTTAACAAACAAACACAGAGAAAGACAAGTGTACCACGTTTTATATAGTACTACCAGGAAATGTGACAAAAGATTATAGAAACACTAAAGTCTTCCAAACAATAATGCACAATAAAAAATAGCCACGCCTGGGATTGACTCTGCATGAGTACATATGATCCTGACAGGGTCACTGAGTGTGTGGCAAAGACATTCACAGTCTTTGTGTCGGTTCTGCAAACTCTACGACTTCTTTTACTGCACTCTTCTGCTCTGACCAGCCAAGGCGCTTTCTATTACAAGCTCATTCATTCAGGCTCTCTCTCTCGCACACATCATTACAACACACACACACTCAAGAAAGGTAACATATTACTCATTATTTTTCTTAGAAGTAATACAGTGGATTACTTAATTACTGCTCCGAGAAAGTAATTTGTTATAATATTCATTACATTACTCATTACTCAGTAAAATGACCCAAAACTCATTATTTGATAATTATAGTTCTAAACAATATAAACCTGAGAGTACAGTCCCACACACTGATCTCTATCCTAATGAGGACACACACACACAATCTTTAAGTTAGTTGTTAAATACAAACAAAGCAAAGATGAGAAGACTTTAAAGCGGTCGTCACGGTGATCCTACTGTAGAAACAGGTAGAACCAGGCTGCAGCCTGACTGCCTTTGTCCAGGCTCTGGCTGCTGGACTTGGGTCTGCATACTTCATCATCACTCTGACTTTTTGGCTAGCGGTGTGTTAGCCTGTTTCCACGTGCCATCACGCTTGTTCTTTTCTGCAATAAAAATAAAAGTCAGGTCTATGGCTTCACTTCTTGAAAGTTACCACGCCACCATTGTCCTCCTCCCACACAAACTGAAATCAGCTGACTTCAGCAGGACTTTAATGTAATTACTAACTTTATGTTACTAAAAAATGTGATTACAGTAACAAGTTACTTTGTAATTGGTTCTGACACTCACAGATGACAGAGTCACCTACATGTTGAGGAAGGATGCGAGTAAATCGTGACGACTCACCCTGAGTGTTGAAATCAAAAAGCGTGCCCAGATGTTTATACTGATGGCCAAAAATACAGACTGTAGAGCTTATTTCACATCACGGGCCACAAACAGCCCACTTTCAGTCTTTACAGAAAAGATTCTGCTATCACCAAATTTGATGTCCTCCTTTACGTTTTCCAAAGCCACCAGCAGGCTGGATCTTTGTCGGGGTATTCTGGGCCCCGGGCTTCTGTTTCACACCCCTGCTGTGGGAATGACCTCGGTGCTGTCTTAGATAATACTGTCAGCTCCAGAGAGAACCTCAAGAGACCGAGTAATAATAAATAGTCCTAATAAAAAAGATGTTTGTAGACATGCTGACGAAACGTGGTCTGTATGTCCCACTGAGTGCAGTGATCAGTGTCTCTGTTGCTGGTCTCAGGCAGATGAGACACCTTTGATCGTGCTGCTCCTCCACCTTCAAAGAGGTTTGTTTAACTTTTTGCTGTGGACACATGAGCACGAGTTTCTAAAGGAAGCTCTGCCTTCATTCCGGACATTACAGGATGACTCGGCTCTACAGCATCGCCTCTGGTCTTTGGTGGAGGTCCCAGCTTTGTCCCAGCTTGTGTTCAGTGTCTGAAGGACTGGCATGAACATTATTCTGCAGGTATTCCAGGTGAGTTTGGTGCTGATGTGAGGAACAGCGCGGTGACCGCTCAGGTGGACTTTGGTGCACAGACTGAAGTATTTAAGCTGCTGAATAGTGCCGAGTGTGTTTTAAGGCTTGTGCTCTTTCACCGTGACGTTTCATCGTTTTATTTAAAAGGCTGTTCGCCACCAATTTACAGACACAGTGTTTCAAAGTCTCGTTTAGGTATCTATAACTGATCAGCGTCAGCACAGCTCCGCGCTGCCGCGGTGCATGCTGGGAGACGTAGTTCGATCCGCGGCGCCATTCCGAATCCCGTCAGCTTTACCGGCTAATCACGAGAGCCCGGTTATCGGCTCAGCCAATCAGTGCATGTTAACGGCCTCCTGCACCAATCACAGTTCTTCACACCACCTAGCAACAAATCAAAACCCTGCAAGCACGCCGTAGCCAATCACATCGCGTCATCTGCCGGACCAACCAATGCAATCACAACAAAATCCATGATGCTGCTCGGCACTGCGCTTGCGTACGGACAAGACAGCTGATAACTCATCTATTATGCTACTTGGCTAAATAAAAATCTTCCAGAAAGCAGTCGCAGCCGCCGCGGGACCGCCGGAGGACCGAGACACGGAGTAAAGAGCGTGTGTGAGCGGGAGAAGCGGGGTGAGCGGGTACCGGGAGCGGAGGGAAAGAGCGGGCAGAGCGGAGAGTGTCGGAGCCTGGCTGGCCGCTCGGCGCCTTCAGACAAAGCTCAGCTAACAGGCTAATGCTGCGTTAGCTAGCCAAACATCGAGCGGTAACGTCCGCAAATATCGCAAAATGTAACCGCGCCAATGCGCCTGGAGTACGCCAAATTAGACCACGTCGGCCGATATATCACCCCGGCACGCATTTCGTCAGCCCCTCGGCCGCCGTGGGTATTATTACCGACGTGTTACGGCCTCGACGCGGAGCTGTGCTCCGTTAGCCACCTAGCTGTTGCTGTGCCCGCCATCTTTTAAAGCAGGTAAATGGATGTTTGCGCGGAGCTCGAAGTGGAGCGGCCAGAGCCGAGCTCCAGCCCCCTTCACCGGGCCTAGAGATCCACCGACACCACGAGCCATCGGGGTGTCGGTGCAGCCGCCACGTAAGGTCATGTGTGCGGTTTGCCTTGTGCAGCGGAGCGGTGGCTCGTAGCGGTTAGCTTGGCTATTAGCAGCGCACAGGCGGCCCCGGGTCTGCACGGATTTGCCGCTCCGGGTCCCGGTCCCGGTTTTAGACGGCCTGAGGGCGTCTGTTGGGTGCAGGAGCTCATAGCACGGGTATCATTCTGTTCAGTCCCAGGTGTGTCCAGGACATGCCCACTTAGGGTACACCAGTTCGCATAACATCAATACCATCCTGTTTTTGTTTTGTTTTTTGAATAAATTGTCATCAGTTTGACATTCAGAGCCTTTTCTCTCATTTTGACCCGTGGTGTTGCTTTAAATCAGCAGAGACTCCAAGTAGAGACTGAAGGCTGGACTACCCACAGATCTGTTGTCTTAATCCCATCAGTTGTGATTAAAATATAAAAATGTCCACAGCATACTTTATTTTCACTTTATTGCCTTTTGGATTTGTGACAGTCTCAGAAATTCCCATTAACATAAAATAATAATCTGTAACGTGCCACCTGTGGGTGTAAGAAAGAAACTTAAAAGTGATCAGGTAATGGATTACCGAAAACACTGAGTGACTTTTGATTAGCAGTTATTTATTTGAATGTTTAGCTGAGCGGGATCAGACGGCTGCTCTGATTGGATAAACACAAGTTTCCCTCAGATTTCTGCCGTGATCATTGTAGACTCAGGGTCAGTGTGGTCAAAGAAATCATGCTAATGAGAGATTAATAACTAATGTTTGTAAGCAAACCGACACATTAACAAGAACAGTTGACTGTTATCAGTTGATGCATTATAGACCTATCAACAGTTGATCTTTAAATATACTGACAACCCTGATCATCCGCTGCTATGAACAGATAACAGCCTCTCGGGCCTTCATCAGACGGTCTTACCGCACAAATCAAGCTATCGTAAAGATAAACTTTGGTACATTCTTGTGACAGGAACTCAAACAGGAAATAAAGAAAGCGTGACGTAAAACACATGGACACGTCCAGATCAGAGAGAAAAACTCGTGCAGTAATCCTGGACCTGCAGCAGGTCAACAACAGCTGATGAGTCACTGCACGTTTATCAATGGACTCCAGTGAGAGAGGGTTGGACGTGTAACGCGAGGATTAGTTGAATAAAGTTTGACTTGGGACCCGCCCACGCGGCGTTAGGTCTGTTGATGCAACAAATGGCTGAATTTTTCAGCGTTGGATGTTCTCTGATTACTAAACAGATTATTGGTTGGTGGGTGGATCATCTGTCAGTTTATTAATAACAGTCGCTGCAGCCTTGATTATCTGCTGTTGATAAATCTGATTGTGGCCTGAGAGTCAGATTCTAATCAGCGCGAGGCACAAGGATCAGCTGTGTGTCTGATGCTCTGGATTATTAGCGCCTCAGTGTTGGAATCAAACTGGATTCAGGTAGAAAGTAGCAGTTTTTAGGAGTTGGAAAACTTTGGTGAGCTTCGGGCCTCCTCCGTGCTGTTTGTAGCTTCATGAAGCTCCAGATGTTTCAGCAGAGACGGTCCAGACTGCACGTTGCTCCTCAACCTGCCATCACAGGTCACAGTCTCCTCTGCATGTGCAGGGATGCTGCTTTGACCTGAGCGATGACAACAACCTGGATGTTCCCTCTGCTCTAGAGCCAAGTGTCCACGATCTCGGTCAGAATCTCAGCTTCTGATTGGTCAAACCGCAGCACAGCTTCCACTCAGTGTACCTTGAATGAGTTCAGACAGGAGGAGCAGGTGTTTGTGGATCCTGGTTGGAGGAGTCTGTAGCTTTCCGAGTCCAAGCAGTGATTTCGACGTCAGAGTCAGGTTTTAGGGTCTGACCTCCACCCACCTCCACCCACAGCCTGCAGCTCTGCAGCTGCGCCTGTGTGCTCAGGTTTTTCTGATCCGTAGATGATGATTCGTTCTGAGTGACCCTCACTGCCTCTCACAGAGCTGAAGCGCTCAGCCTTCTGGGCTGGGCTTTTACACGTAGTCATGACACTCACTAACCTCGTTAGCTGCCAGATGTTGAAGCAGCTGTTTTTAAAGCTTTATGTACAGATGTGTGTAGCAGCTGAGCTGGCCTGGTCCTGGAAGCTCCCTGCTGTGTTTGCACAGAGATCAAACAGCCAGCTGCCATTTAACCTGTTGCACTTCATTCATTGGCCAGAGTTTAAAACCTCGCTGAGCCCCGCCTCCAAAGATCTCCAGAACGCTTCAGAGAAGACTCGCTCTCAGCGAGGACGTGAAGCTGAGCGTCAGGACTAAATGACTGACCTGAGCTGAAGTTTCAGTTTTCAGCGTCTTCCTCCAGACGTATGGTGGCATACGTCCTCCAGCTTCTCTGTGCTCGTTTGTTTGAGTTAGTGTAACCGCGGCACCGTAGCTAGCCGGGCGTCATCGACCAGCCAAACGTTGCCGCTGTACGATTAAGTTCTTAGAGAGACATCAGCTTTAGATGGAAACCAGCGAGCTGACTTTAAACAACGATCGCGGACTGTTTGGACAGGAAATGGTTAATGACCTCAAACTGGTGTGATGGGCGGGGTTAAAAGCGTTACCTCCCCAGAGTCAATAACCCCTAATCACCGCCCCTCTCTCTCTGTGTTTTTCAGGTCGTGCGATGGGAGTTTGTCTCTTCGGGGAACACTTGAGCTGAAGCGGCTGAACTGAACACGTGCACGGACACACACCTGTGCACACACACCTGGCCTCGGCCCACAGAAGGAGTCCTTTTTCACCTTCCAGTCAGACGCTGCCGTTCCACTGTGCATCGCTGCATCACCGTCGTCCACCATGTCGGACGCCCCTGAGGCTGCGCCCCCCAGCCCCCCTCCCCTCACCAACCCGCCTCCCCCTGAGGTCACCAACCCCACTAAACCGGGCAGGTAGGACACAACCGAGAAAGACTCCTGATAGGCTGTTAGAGGCAGGTGAATGGTGTGTGCTGACTGTGTGTGTGTCTCAGGAAAACCAACCAGCTGCAGTACATGCAGAACGTGGTGGTGAAGACGCTGTGGAAGCATCAGTTCGCCTGGCCCTTTTACCAACCCGTGGACGCCATCAAGCTGTGTCTGCACGTGAGTCACCATTGCTCTCTCACCACACACACACACACACACACACACACACACACACACACACACAGCTGAGTGTTTTCCTGACCACGCTGCTGTGTGCAGGATTACCACAAAGTGATCAAAAACCCGATGGACATGGGAACCATTAAGAAGCGTCTGGAGAACAATTATTACTGGAGCGCCAGCGAGGCAATGCAGGACTTCAACACCATGTTCACCAACTGTTACATCTACAACAAGGTAAGGGGGCAGAGCCAGGGCGCTGAGTGCAGCTGTGTGCAGCTGTGATGGCATTAACCTCTGTGTGTGTGTAGCCCACAGACGACATCGTCCTCATGGCTCAGGCTTTAGAGAAGATCTTCCTGCAGAAAGTCGCTCAGATGCCTCAAGAAGAAGTCGCTCTGCTGCCTCCGGCTCCCAAAGGCAAGAACAAGAGCAAACAGCCGGCCGCCACCACAGGTGAGACGGATACAGGTAACGCTGCGGTACCAGAGGTGGTCTCCACCCAGGTCCTACACTGCACTCACCTTTATTGAGAGAAATTGGTGATTGGTTGTTCAGGTGTTCAGGTGTGGGTTCTGTGTTTGCGGCAGTAGATCAGAATCCTCTCCTGCACCTGCACTTGAACGTGTGCAGGAAATACTGCAGTACTGCTGAAGTACTCACAGTACTTCCTGTCTCTCTTTCAGTGAGTCAACAGGCAGAGTCTTCAGCCTCCCCTCCTCCCTCCTATCCCTCCCCCTCTCCCTCTCAGACGCCAGTAATCTCGACCACGCCCACACCAGTCCAGGCCACGCCCCCTGTGTCTGCACCTCAGCCTCCTGCGACCTTGATGCCATCTGCCCAGCCTGTGGTTAAGGTAAGAGGCGTGTGCGGCGACATGGCGTCATGTGACCTGAAACAGAACCTGAGCCCGCCCTCTCCACCTGTCTGTCTCTCTAACAGAAGAAAGGCGTGAAGAGGAAAGCTGATACCACCACTCCGACCACGTCGGCCATCTCTGCCGGCCGCGCCGACTCTCCGTCTGCTCAGGACGCCAAACCGGCTAAACTGGCTTCGTCTCGCCGTGAAGCCGCTGCCCGCCCCACCAAGACCCGGCGGGACACTGGGGACGACCTGGCGGCTGGGGACGTGGGTGCCGGAGGCGTCGGCCCTGGGGGGAGGAAAGGCGGTAAGCTGGGTGAGCAGATGAAACACTGCGATGCCATCCTGAAGGAGATGCTCTCGAAGAAGCACGCCGCCTATGCCTGGCCCTTCTACAAGCCCGTGGACGCTGAGGCGCTGGAGCTGCACGACTACCACGACATCATCAAACACCCCATGGACCTCAGCACCATCCGGGTAATGACATCATCACGTAGACACGAGGTTAGAGTGAGGTCAACGGTGGTTCAAACTCTGCAGGCGCCATAGAAACTCTCCTGACTACAACGTGATCGGTGACGATCAATATCACAGATTTGATGTTTTAAAGAAAATTAAAGTCTGTGAGAGCGGGAACTGACCCAGAGTGAGGGAGGGCTTTTCTGCTCGCTGTAACCGAACATACGTCCACGCTGCCGTGACGTCACGACGTTCGCCAGCACGGAGTGAACCTCAAACAGGTCGAGGCGTTAGAGTGACGAGGTTTTCTCGTGTGGGCGACACCTGAGCTTCCCTCATCATGCTGTGTGGTGTTAGTGGGAGCTCCACAGGTGAGCGTCCGCAGGCTGTTGCTCCTGTTTGTGGTGCAGCACACAGTCAGACCCCTCCTCTTTGGTAAAGCCGCTCAGTCGCTCAGCGCTGATCGATTCGTTTTTTCCATATTTTGTGAGATGTTGCGGTGACTGAAGCTCCATTTCCATTAGTTCTGACTGGTTTTCCGTTACAGTCGAGTACCACCTGATATGCGTGATCACCGTCATAGCAACGGGGCGGAGCGTCCCATGACATAATTAGTACGTGACATGAACGCTACAACAAACGTGGAGGCATCCGTGTACTTGCTGCTCGGTCTGTGTCGCACTCAGGGACCGTGGCGTTGTGCGATGTAACCGCTGCCCTTGGGTTTCGATGAGTCACGACTCATCAGGCGACACCGCTGATTAGCCCGTCGATGGCACGCAGTCTGTCACATTTTCAGATCGCTTGAAACCTCCCCTGAGCAGGTACTCGTGGGAACAGCGGGTTTCAGTGGCGGCGGCGGCGCCTGATGAGATGACTCTGACTGACAAACAAAGTTGAACTCCGAGCACGTAATCTGAAGTTGAACGAGTACAGCTGAATGCAGATAATATACGTTAATGTATGTAGTAGTACTGCAATAACCGGGGTTATTGCAGTACTACTGAGTAAAACATGGAAATCATAACAACGCTATGTCGAGATCGTGGGCTGCGGCGATTCCCAGCCCTGCGGCCGGTTCAAAGCTCGCTCTGGTGAAAAACTGGAACCTTTTAACGCCGCTGGGTGTCTGTACTCCGCACCTTCAGATGTCCAAATGGGAGGTTTGGCGCCATCTCTGACGTTCATTTGTTTCCTGACAGAAAAAAATGGATAAAGGCGAGTACAGCGACCCTCAGAGCTTCGCCACTGACGTCAGGTTAATGTTCTCCAACTGCTACAAGTACAACCCCCCAGACCACGAGGTGGTGGCCATGGCCCGCAAGCTGCAGGTACGTAAAGCCTCCGTTTCCTGCTCGATCGATCGCTGCGATCAGGTATCGATAACCCGTCTGCCATTAGGACGTGTTTGAAATGCGTTTCGCTAAAATCCCTGACGAGGGCCTGGAGGCGTCGGTCCCCACCACGACACCGGTGGTCAGCAAAAGCACCGCCTCCTCCGACAGCAGCAACAACTCCTCCTCTGACGAATCGTCCGACTCTGAGGAGGAGCGGGCCACGCGATTGGCTGAGCTACAGGAGCAGGTTGGTGCTGCCGACCAATCACAGGTCAAGAACATCTTGGTTTTCTTCTTTTTATCATTTTAGATTTCACGATTTGTTTACTTGACATTCATGTTTGAAATATCCATGGCTCCTGTGACTCACCCCGTGAAGGCGTGGCCGTGTATTGATCACAGATGACGGGTATTGATAATCAGTTTATTCCATCAGTTGAAGGCGGTGCACGAGCAGCTGGCGGTCCTGTCCCAGGCGCCGGTCAGCAAGCCAAAGAAGAAGAAAGAGAAGAAAGACAAGGAGAAGAAGAAAGAGAAGGAGAAAGACAAGGGAAATAAAGGCAAGATGGAGGAAGAGAAGAAGCCAAAGGCCGCCGCCCAGCAGCCCAAACCGGCCAATCAGAAGAAGGCGCCAGCCAGAAAAGCCAACAGCACGGTGACGGCCACCAGGTACGACTCAGTGTTCAGCAAATCCACCTGAGAAAAGGGACAATGTAGTGACCGCAGTGACTGTGTTTCCAGGCAACCCAAGAAAGGCAGCAAGACGTCGGGCAGCGGCTCAGCCAACGGGGACGACGGCGAGGAGTCGTCGCTGCCGATGTCGTACGATGAGAAGCGGCAGCTGAGTCTGGACATCAACCGGCTGCCGGGAGAGAAGCTGGGCCGTGTCGTGCACATCATCCAGACCAGAGAGCCGTCGCTGAGGGACTCTAACCCCGACGAGATCGAGATCGACTTCGAGACGCTCAAACCCTCCACGCTCCGAGAGCTCGAGCGCTACGTCAAGTCCTGCCTGCAGAAGAAGCAAAGGAAGCTACTGCGTAAGTACCGCCTCAAAAGCACGGCCGTCGATGTCTGAGCGGTCCGATACGGGGGGGTGGGTTCATCGTGTGAGCGTTGGACTTGGGCGACTGAGCCGTGTTGTCTAGGCAACAATCATCGAGCGCCAACAGAAATGGTGTCACCTGGCCGGGACTGTCTCATTGACTCGTCTTCCTTTATTTCTCTTTTCAGAGAAGGCAGCTGGAGGCGGGGCCTCAGGAGGCGGGGCTAGTCGTTTGAGTGGCAGCTCCTCTTCCTCCTCCGATGACAGCTCCTCGACAGGAACCTCCTCATCCTCCGACACAGACTGAACACGCGTTCACACATACACGTGTTACTGAACACACACACACACACACCTCCATCCTGAACAAACACAAAGACAGAGATACACACTCTGAACTTGTTACACACACGTTTAAACACAGAGACTGGATGTAAATAGGCTGACCTGTTTGTTTTTTTTAGCTCCTAGTGCTTTTGTTTTTTGTTTTATTTTTTCCGCTATTGGAGGACTGCAGACAGAAGAAAGTGATGGAGGAGGAAGGATGTGGGCGGAGTCAGGTAGAGCGATGGGCAGCCCGTCTGGGAGTCTTACTGATCTGTGGACAGAAATGCAACCGTCGAGACTTTCTTTCTTCGTCTTTTTCTTCTTCGTGGACGGCCGGCGGTGACCCCTGACCTCTGAATACATTCCACAAGTATCATTGGAGAGGAGGAGCAGGTGATCTCAGCAGGTTTGTGGATACTGAGACGAATGAGCGCATCTCACGTTTCATTTGAAGGTGTCGGCAGCGCTGCAGCAGAGAGAAGACCTGACGATGTCAGCGTGTGACATCACAGAACAGTTTTACAAATAACCGTTTTTTCTCTGAACCTGGCGGCAAGGCGTTGTTTAGCCCCTCCTTCTGATGTGCCGTCTGCTACTTTAAACTGGGATTGAGAAAACCAGCGAGGTGGGAAACAGGCAGGAGTATGGCGGTGGGCGGGGTCAGCAGGAAAATACAGTTTAGCAGTTTAAAGGTACTTTTTGTAAAATCCAGTTTAAATGTTAAAATTAAAAGCTTTTCAAATTAAAAGTGTGTCACTGAGGTGAAAAAGGAAGAACTTTAGTGTAATACCAGTTTGTGCCACTAAATGAAACCAGCGTAAACTTTATTTAAAACGGGTATGAGCACGTTCCTGTGCCAGTGTGAAAACGAAGAGGACAAGGCCTGACCTCAGTCAGTGGTGACATGGTGCCCCCTGGTGGTGGAATGTTTAGTTACATTCTGCAGAAGGTTGTTACAAAAAGTATCTTTAATTCAAAACTTTATTTAAATTTTGAGGTATTTATGACGGGTAACTGACGGCGCCAGGCCGAAACCCTGATTTTGTTTATGGTGGTTGGTTCAGTTTGGCGTTAAACCCTTTAAAACCCGTAACAGGAAACTGCGTGCCTGCAGATAGAACAGAGGGCGTGCCCATGCCGCCTGCTCTGGAGCTGAGTCCTCATCAGGTAACGCTTTAAAAAGTGTCCAAGTGGACTCTTGATGGATCGTCTCAGCGGGAAATAAACCAGATTTTTTTGACTGATCGACCCTTTGGATCGAACCTGCTTCTGGATCTTTCAGCTCCACCTTAAAAACCTCTGAGACCAACCCTGCCCCCTGCTGGTCCTGCAACCCTACACACAACTTCCTGTTTGTCCTTGGGGTCATCGTGGCAATGTGGGTGGGGTCACAGGATCCTGACCCCGCCCCCAGCACGGCTCTGTCAGCACAGAGACGTTGATTTATTTTTTTTAACACTACATTTCCTGTTTTTGATTTTCAGGTTGTGTGCTGAACTTGTTTGTGTCTTATAAGGTTCTCTATATAAAATGTCTTTCTATTGCTGTCCTGTTCAAGCGCCGCCCCCATTCTCACCCCGCCAAAAAAGAACCACTCATACTGTACCGCCTCCTCCTGTCAGGGTCCAAACTCGGAGCACCTCGTTTCTTTTAAAGCTTTTTAGACAATTTATTTTAAGGTTTTAGAGCTCGCTGCCGCTCGGAGGACATCAGGACGCAAGAAACGATTTCTGAGGAAAATGCCACGCCCACCACAGTCACGACTCATTTTCGCGATTTCAGAAAAAACCCGTCTGTCAAGCACTCGGCAGATGTTTGTGGCTTACGTTGGGCATTGTGGCGTCAGATTTCTGATCACCTGACGTCAGTGTCAGGCGGATAGGCCTGTTGCCCTCTGACCTATGATCTGTGGTTACACCTCCGATGGTGTTGGGCTCTCTGGGACGCGGCCATAGTTGTTCTTATCCCTGGACGCCGTGTCGGTTCTTGGCAAAGGAAATATCGACAAACAGGAAGTTTGTTTTCTCTGAAAAATTCATCATGACGTTGACCGCCGCGTCCTCGGTGGCGTTCTGAATTTTGTACAAGCTGCAGAGCACAAACAAAGATGAATCATGAATATTAGACGTAGAGTTTTACTGAAACTGTTGAATCGACATGCCCAATGATATAAATGGTTTCCGATTGGCTGGAGCCAGGGGGGCGTGTTCAGTAAAACCTCACCTCCCCTCGCTCCTCTGACCCCTGATTATTGGCGACCTCCAGCTGGAGATCAGTTTACCTGTGGTGCCCCCTGGAGGTAACCTGGTAAGAAACCTGTAAATGGCAGGTGTTGGAGAATAATCTGACGTCGTGATCACACGACCTCCGGGTGGCACCGCATCGTCATCTGTTGTCACGGATCTTTCCTTTAGCCTCCACGTTTTGTTTTGCGGGCGCATTACGACTCGATGGACCGGGCAAAGCGTTCGATCGGGACCCCCTGCGACAGACAGGCGGACAGCTCGTTGCCACAGTAACCCTCCTCTTTGTTTTTAGTTGATGGTTGAGCTTCGACGCTCATAGTTAATTTTGTATTTTAATAAGAAAAGGAAACAGTGGTTTTATGTATTGCATGCACTCCGGCCGTACGTTTTTCTCGCGTATGTTTGAGCGCTGTATAGTAGCTGTAAAGTAGCCGTCTGAGGTTAGAGCGAGCTCCACTCGTAGAGACGCAGAGGGGACGAAACAAGTGAATTATTTGATGTAATTACTGATATGGGATCCTTATTTTCTGAGTTCATTTGTTTTCATAAATAAACACATAAACTGAAAACAAGTGGCTCCACTCTTTTGTCACCGAGCGCGCTCTAACGGACAAAGTGAGAGAAGTCCTCGGGGCCACCTGAGGCGTGCTGTGACGCTGGACGTTGTCCTGGGCTGCGCCGAGTGGGCGGGGCTGAGACGAGCCCGCTGCTCCCTCGTGACACGCCGGAGTCGACATGCAGCTAATTCTAAACTAATAAACAGTCGCCACACACACAAGCCCCGCCCCACCCCCTATCCCACTCTTTAATCCTGGGGTGTCAAATATAAGGCTCGAGGGCCAGAACGGGAAAATGTGAAGGGAGGATCAAATTCTGGACTTTTTCATGAGTTTCATTTCCTACTGCTTCGAACCACACCAAAGTCCTTATGTGAAAGAAAAGGTTTTGTGAGTTACAGCAGATCATCATCACAGTCTGAACACATTTATCAGAATCTTTGAGTTACTGCAGTAACATTTCTTCATCGTGCTGGTGGAACTGTGCTTGGCCTTGTTTGTATATCAGTTTCACTGGCCTGACATTAGGGGGCGCTCTCAGACAGTCTTCACTGAGTAAGAATGACAGAGCTAAAACAAGAAAACATTTTATTCGTCGTTTCCATAAATCAGTAACATGTCTAAAGACTCGTTACCTTCAATTTCTCTCAGTGACAATGATTTTACCCAGAAAGCACCAGTGTGCTGTAACTGCGTGCTGATTGGTCACTTAAGGGTTTCAAACAGGACAGTGTCTTTTGGTGGCATGCTGGATGAAGGTGATGGTTTCAGTGTGGTGCTGCTGGCTTCATTCCCCAAATCAAAATGGAGGACACTAGGGTTAGATACTGACACGGGACGCCCCCTGTAGGGCAGGAAGTCCATTAAACTGGTCATCAGAGCTGACGCTGGAGCTCGCCAAACTGACAATTAATACTGTTCGTTTTTTTCCTGTCTGCAGTCAGTGGGTGAGAGAGGGGCGGGGGCGTGGATCTTAATGCTTCTCTCTGATTGGACAGTTCTCTAAATTAAAAACAAAATGTTTGTTAGTGACCAAACTGAACTGCTCTGCGTCACATGATGCTGCAGATCCGGGACCGCCCCTCGTCCGCACCCCTCCCGTCTCGGACCAGGACTGCCTGGTTGCCATAGTTACTGTACCAGGCTGATTGGCTGCGGCTCAGGTAGGTGGAGGGCGGTGCTGCTTCCAGCTGCTGCTGCTGCCAGATGAGCAGTGACGTGTCGCGATACCGCAGCCGCCCGAAGACCTCGGACAGCGCCTTCTCTGCCAGGGGGGGCCGGGCAGAACAGTGAGGAGCCTGTCCCTCTACGACAGCTGGATCAGACATGTCTGACATGGCGTCTGCGCTCCAAGGACCAGTGCGGGGTCAGACCAGTGCAAAGTCTGACCCCGTCATAACCTCACACCTGAAGAAGAGCACAGGTGAACCGTTAGAGTTCAGAGTTCTGACCCCGCCCTCAAATACTCATACAGGTGTGGACAGGTGTTAGACCTCATCACCAGCTTCCAGTTTGCATTCAGGAGACAGACACTAGCTCTGCTTTTAAGATTCAAACTTTCCTTTTTGCTAAAGCATATAGTTAGGGCTGGACCAGGTGACCCTGAATCCTCCCTTAGTTATGCTGCAATAGACGTAGGCTGTCGGGGATTCCCATGATGCACTGGGTGTTTCTTCTTCACTCTGTGTTATTAGACCTCTGTGCATTGAATCATACTTGTTATTGATCTCGGTCTCTCTTCCACAGCATGTCTTTATCCTGTCTTCCTTCTTTCACCCCAACCGGTCGCGGCAGATGGCCCCGCCCCTCTCTGAGCCTGATTCTAATAGGGGTTACTTCCTGTTAAAAGAGTTTTTCCTTCCCACTGTTGCCAAAGTGCTTGCTCATAGGGAGTTGTCAGATCTTTGGGGCTTTCTCAGTATTACTGTATGCTCTTTACCTTACAGTAGAAAGTACTTTGAGGTGACAGTTGCTGTGGTGCTAATAATATAAATGAAATTGGATTAAACTGACACTGTGAAGAACCTGGAACCTCGGAGGTCTTCACAGGTGACCCGTACCTCATACTCTGAAGAAAGGTGAACAGCTTGCTCTTTAATTTAAAACCAAATTCGGATTGGCTGGGAGTGCTGGGGTCATCGCTGATGGTGAATCAGACTCTATCAACATCCTCCTCTGTCACACCAACCCTCTGTATGTCCTCATTCACTACATCCACGAGTCTCTCTGCTCAATGTGAATAAAGTTATTTTGAACGGTAATTACGACTGTGGGAAATTCACCGGGTTTACCTCCATCAGCTTGGCCGCCCTCCTGCTGTCGTCCCCACCGGCTGCAGCGCCTCATCCCGGGCTGAGCTCCGCTGGCAGAGCGGCTAACAGCTCCTGCTCAGACTGCTGAAGCCGCAGCCTCCGGCTAATCCCGCTGCTAGTTCTTAGCCTCAGTTAGCTCATCAGGGATCAGGTCACAGCACGAGCTCCCCGCGACGATGACGTCAACGTCAATACACGCCGAAGCTGAAAACATCAGAAATAAGCTGTGACGTTTCACCGTGTTTCAGCCCTGCAGACGTTAGCATGGTTAGCCTTTAGCCGCAGAGCGTCTGGAGCTTCCGCTGAAACCAATAGCAACGGTGCGTCTGCAGTCTGGTCCGGGCAGCAACAAAGCGCGCGGTCACAGATGTTCCACTCCTGACGTTACCGACAGTGGCTGTGTCCCAATTCAGGGTCTGCACCAGTGGCGGCTGGCCCATAGGGGGCGCTCGGGCTCCGCCCCCCCAAATGTGGAGGAGTAAAAATATATATTTTTAAAAAATTCATCAATGATAGTTTTACTATGTGTGTGCCCATATACAGCCAGGCGTATTTTAACATTTTCACCAGCTGACTCATTAAAGTTCAACCAACAAACGGTGTTTTTCTTCTTCTGGGGCGCTCGTCAAAGCGCCCTTGATATGCAGCGAAATAGCCTATCATTAAATGGTTGCCAGGGGAAAATAATAAATATTTGACCTATCAGCGTCGCTGAATTAAATGGTTTGGGGGCGCTTAAAATTGCGCCCCTGCAGAAAACGCGCGAAGATTTGCTGTTCTAGAATTTTACCTCAGTCAGTAGCCTAAGTGAGCTATAAGGTCAGAGAGAGACGATGGCAGCGGTATTGTTAACGGTTGAGGCACAGCCTCCCCCAAATTCGGTTAGATCGCTTCTAACCTACCCTTTTGCCAGAAGGACAATGGCAGAAAAACTGCAAGTTAAAGAGTTGGGACCTGACAAGCCCGAAATTCAACTAACCCAGGCAACGAAGGAGAAGTCAAAAGCATACAACAGGACTTTTTGTCGGAGTTGGTTCCAGCGCAAGTCGTGGCTGACAGGCTGTGCATATTGATTTATATGATGCAGCCGGCTTTATATTGTTGCTTGATTACACCACACAACATTGGATTGATGTAGCCTAAGTAATGAGTAAGTGGACACATTCATTTTTGCTTAAAGGCTACTGGATGCTAATTTCTTTCGCTTTCTACCTGTAACTTATGTAGCTAGAGGAAAGCTTTCTGTTGTGTGTTGCCATCTAGTGGGCATGAGGTATCACTGTATGAGTTAATCACCTAGCAACAAATTAAAATTGTGTTGTTTGATGTACTCATTAAATGGGTCATTTTAGTCGATATCATAAAAATTGCCCCCCCTGAGATTTTTTTCAGGAGCCGCCACTGGTCTGCACGCTTGAGGTACGCATTGTAAGTGCGGTTACGTCACCGCCACGCAACGACGGCTGTCCCAATTTGAAGTGTACTTCAAACGCATACTCCAAATGCGCCGTCGATTTCCCCAAATATCAAGCGTGGTCCGGTGCACGCTTCGTGGTCCCATATATCCCACAATTCATAGCGCGGCGGTGGGTGTGGATAATTTTGCCGCAAAACACGGCAGAAGGGAGCGGCCGGAGAGGTTGTTTTTTTTTCTTTCCAAACTTTATTGAAATTATAAAGTGAACAGTCAGTCAGTCCAGTTCAGTTTGTACAGTAGACATACAAGGCAAATAAGAGTAACAATATACAGTACAATGAAATAAGAAGGATAAATAAATAAAGGATAAAAAAAGAAAAAAGGGGGGAATGTGACAGACTTCATAACAACTTTGTACTTGAAAGTTGTGACAGCTCATTCGTTAAACATTTCTGAATGAATTTCAATCAATGATAAACCTTTTTTATTGGAAGTTAATTTAAGAGAGTTTAAGTAATATTCAATTTCAATCAAAAACAAATTAAATAATGGGGTTGAGTCTTGAAATTTACATTTATGTATGTGGACTTTCCCTAATAAGATGGAGCGGCCGAAGAGTGAACTGTCAAAAGTACTGAATATGACGTCACTTATTTATGTGCAAATGTTTAATAATTAAAGTCAGTCATATATCCACAAACACAACAAGCTGAAAGTCAGTGATATATGTGTGTGTATATATATATATATATGTATATCTCAATCATAATAATCTGACAATACTATAATATTGGCCATATTATATTTACATTACCACAGTGAGATGATTTTAGTCTCATGAACAACATTAACTAATTGTTATTTACTAGCTAATCTTAAATGACTGTTCAGCACAGAAATGAAGCCCAACAATCATGTTTACAGTCCCGTGGTCTCAGCCTCAGACACTCAACTAATCAAAGTGATGTCATGACAAAAATGAATGACCAACAAAACATGTTTCTCCTTCATTTCTGTCAAACAAAGCTGTATGTAACGTGTCTCGCGGTTAGTATCATGGTTGCTAGGCAACCTGAACAGCGCGACGAAGCGTATACTGTCCCATTTCACAAGCCTCTCACTTCCGCACTTCTCATACTTATAGTACGCACCGTACGTAGTACGCGTAGTGCGCGTACTTCAAGCGTGCAGACACTGAATTGGGACACAGCCAGTATATGCGCAAACACGAGTCACCTTTCCTGTCAGCTGATTGGACACCTGTCCCCAGGTGCTCACAGTCCTTTAATTAGTCCCCGCTGCTCTGACACCTGCCGGGACAAAGATCTCACCTGAAACCAGCTCAGCTGTTCAACTTTTTCAGAAAGTTGGCCAAACGGAGGCTGCTATGGCAGCTGTTTTTGTCCCTGCTGCAAAGAGCCAATCCAACTACACAGAGCATCAGCTACCTAGGCCGCATCCTTCGGAGGACCCGGCCTTCGCGTTCTACGTGGCCCGGGTCCTCCGAAGACCGAGAAGGCTGGAAGTGAGCATCTGTGAAATGGGACAGTCTGCCCTTCAGATTTGCGTCACCGCTGTGTCGGTGGAGTTTAATAAACTCGGCCGTCTGCTCCTTGCTATCACCGAGTAAACTTAGAGGTCTGTAAGATGTACACAGATCTGCAGGTTTATCCTTTAAGATCATATATGGGCAAGGTTTAAGGTGGGTGGAAGTGTGCCCCTCTCAAGAGATTCTACATACATTTTTAATAAAGGACCCACCATGTGTTTGGCCTTTTTTTGTAAAACTCTGGCCCAAACCCATCAGGGCCTGGAGCTTTTCCACTCTGTAAGGATTTGATTGCATCTAAGATTTACTGCGCCCTAATGGGACTGCAAAGATCTAATTGACTTTCCTCTGATGGTATAGGGAGATTAACATTATCAAGAAACAATATCCTAGCATCTACAGCAGGGGTGTCAAACAGACGGCCCACGGGCCGGATTAAACCCATTTGCGGGCCTAATCCGGCCCGTGAGATGATTTTGTAAAGTATAAAAATGAGCAGCAATTTTTCAATAAAGAAACTGCTGTTCCAATTGTGTCCATTGGATGGCGCAATAGCAATTGTGAGCTACTTTGTTTTGCCCGCGAAATTTAAACCTGATGTGCTTTGGCACCCTCATTGCCCCAATATGTCTCTGTCAAAAAGAGAAAAGTGGCTGCAGAGTGCAGAGTGTTCCAAGAAAAATGGTCATCCTCCTGTTTATTCACGGAAGTGAAAGCTGTATGTTTGGTGTGTTCCCAGCGTGTTGCAGTGCTGAAAGAATATAACCTCCGTCGCCACTACGTGAGTCTTCATGCCGACAAATATGACAACTTTCAAGGACAGCGGAGAAGAGAGAAGGTGAATGAACTGTTGGCGGGTCTGAAGAAACTGCAGTCTGTGTTTACTCACAGCCGAGGCATCAGTGACGCTGCAGTGAAAGCTAGCTACCTCGTTGCTAACGACATTGCACTAGCTTCAAAACCATTTAGTGAAGGTGAATTTGTAAAAACATGTATGATGAAGGCATCGGAGATTGTGTGCCCCGAAAAGCGCTAGGCCTTTGCAAATATCAGCCTGACAGGAAACACAGTTGCCGACAGGATTTCTGATCTTTCAGCGGATTTGGACAAAAAATAGTCATTTATTGTGTTTTCAGCTGCAATTGATGAAGGCACATTACAGATGTTGCACAACTGGCAATTTTCATCCGCGGAGTTGATGACACATTGACCGTCACCGAGGAGTTCGTGGAGTTGGTACTGATGACAGATACAGCGGCCCAGCGGCCGCAGCTGATATTTTCACCGCACTCGTCGGCGCGCTGGACAGGGTCGGAGTGGACCGGTCCCGCGCTGTCAGCCTGGCTACAGATGGTGCGTTCTCAATGATCGGGAAGAAAGCAGGCGTTGTAAAAAAGGTTCAGAGCAATCTGCAAATGGAGGACGTGGTTTTTGGACTTTTCACTGTATTTTGCACCAGGAGGCTTTGTGTTGCAAGTCACTGAAAATGGATAACGCCATGAAGGTGGTCATCCAAACTGTTAATTTCATCCAGAAGCCTCAATCACTGTCAGTTTGACAGTCTTCTCAGAGAGAAAGACCACATCTATGGCCTGCCGTACCACACTGCGGTAAGATGGTTGAGCCGAGGTGCTGTGCTGAGGCGTTTCTTTGATTTACGAGAAGAAATTGAACAGTTTATGGAAGAAAAGGGCAAACCAGTGTTAGAATTTCATTCTGCAGAATGGATGCAGCACCTTGCATTTATGGTGGATGTTACAGAGCACCTGAATAACCTGAACAAACAGCTGCAAGGACGCAACAAAGTTGTCACGCAGTATTATGACAGCACACATTGTTTCAAGTTGAAGCTGTCATTGTGGGAGACGCAGCTCGCTGGTGGTGATGCAGCTCACTTCCCCTGTCTGAAAAATGTGTGCACGATCCAAAGTGTGGCGGATATGAAGCGGTTCAAAGATAAAATAACAGGACTGTTACTAGAGTTTGAGCAACAATTTCAGATTTTTGGTGAACTGGAGAAAGACTTCAAAGTGTTTTGCTCGCCGTTCACCGTGAATCCCTCTGATCTGCCCGTCAGCATCCAACTTGAAATAACAGACTTGCAGTGTGACTCGGATTTGAAGGGAAAATTTGCCGCAGCTGGCTTGAACACATTCTGTCAGAATCTCCTGCCAGGTTACCCCAACTTGACAGCCCTCGCTGCAAAACTGTTGTGCATGTTCGGAACCACGCATCTTTGTGAGCAAGTTTCTCTGTAATGAGAATAAATAAAACAAAACTGCGCTCAAGGCTCACGCACAGGCACTCGAATCACATCCTGAAGTTAGCTGCCGCTCAGGATGTGAAGCCTGATATTGATGAGCTGGTGAAAGCTAAAGATGCCAGGTATCAGGAGTCACATAAACGATGCAACCCCACTGAAAGTGCTGCATGAGACACCCTGATGTAGTTCTGTGAATCACTGAGGCACTGTGTGCTTGTTCTTTGTCCTCAGAATTTTCAAATAACTTGAGATGTTTTATGATTAATAGCTATGTTGTGCTTTTGGACACACTGTCCTCAGGCTCCAGCTTTATGTTTATATGTTTTTATGTTGATGTGAGACTGTTTCTAATTGATTATATTTGATTTATATATTTAACTTATTCTGTGGTTCTTGTACTTGTTTGGGGAACAGGATTTCATTATTTTTATCTACATTGCTGCCTGCGATGTGACACCCTGATGTAGTTCTGTGATCTGTGAAACAGTTTTGTGAATCACTGAGGCGCTGTGTGCTTGTTCTTTGTCCTCAGAATTTTCAAATAACTTGAGATGTTTTATGATTAATAGCTATGTTGTGCCTGTACTACTTTGAGCATACTGTCCACAGGCTCTAGCTTTATTTTTATGTTGATCGTATTAAAACAAAGAAAACAATCTGAAGTTGTTATGTATACAATGATTTTACCAGTCCGGCCCACTTGAGAATAGACTTTTCTCCATGTGGCCCCTGAACTAAAAAGAGTTTGACACCCCTGATCTACAGTATTTTGACACTCAGGGGAATATCCTGATAGAACTCTTTCATTATTTTGCTGATAAGTTTAGCCTCGTATTGTAAAACACCTTTCTTATCTTTTAGAGAGGGTATTGCATAAGAGCCCTTTTTCCCCTGTGCAAGTCGGGCAAGTAAGCGTCCAGGTTTGTTGCCCGATTCAAATAATCTATGCTTTGCATAGATTATTGCAGTTTCTGCTTTCTGAGTTAGTAGTCGGTCCAGGGCTGATCTGGCTGCATCCAGTTTTTTAAGCACAGAAACAGACGAGGATTTCTTAAACTCACTCTCTAAGTTAGTAATGTCGCGTTCAAGTACTAATTGTTTGGCTAAGGTGCTCTTCTTTTTCGCTGAGGTGAAAGAAATAATGGAGCCCCTGAGAAATGCCTTACCCGCCTCCCACAGAGTAGAAGCACTAACCCCCGGTAAGTCATTTGTAGAAAGAAAAAGTTCCCACTGATCTTCTAAATATTTGACAAATTCAGGGTCACTAAGGAGAGCTGGGCTTAGCCGCCAGTGTGTAAACAAGGGATCATGATAAGGTGGTAATAACTCCATTGAGACTGATGAGTGGTCTGAGAGAGCGCATGTGTTGATCAAACAACCCCGAGTTCTGTCAAGGACAGATCTAGAAACAAACATGTAATCAATTCTGGAAAAAGAAAACTGTAAAGTCTTTCACATGTGGATTACAAACTCTCCAGGCATCAAAAAGACCAAGATCTGAGCATAAGTCCATTGCAGCCTTTGCCATTTTTGAAGGTGGTTGAGATTTTGGTGGATTATAATCAGTTTCAGGACTCAGACCACAGTTAAAATCCCCACCAATTATTACGTGATTCAGACACACAGAGGAGGTTTTTGCCAGAAGGTTTGAATAAAACAATCTATCTAAACTATTTGGTGCATAAACACTTCCTAATAGAATCTGTTCCCCATATAAAAGCCCAGTAATCAGAATAAATCATCCGTATCCCTTACAATAGTATTTAGAGTGAACGGTAGATTTTTATGGATCAATATTGCAACGCCTCTACGTAATCAGTGCTTGACATGTGAAAACCAGCTGTGTGAAAACCAAGGAGGAACCCACCCGATGGATTAATAAAGTTTTATTTAATCTAATAACTTTAATCTCAGCCAAACTGATTGACTCAGGAACAAATAAAACACTGAAAAAAGCCCAACAATAACATTTTTAGGTTATCTAAGTGACTCATATATCACGTTTAACCTCAGTAGCGAAAGTCCACGGTGATCTGAAAATGATGTGCCAGAAGTTGTGACGTTCTCGGCGGCTTCAGTGACCCTCGAGCTCCCAGCTCGCTATGGAGCTGGTGGGTAACAGACGTCTCCGAAAACGTCGAAGCGCTTTTGCAAATATGCGATATCTTGATAAACCGAGCAGATATTTGATGTTTACACAGCTACTTTCTCGCCTGAAAATATGTTCAAAGTTTATTTTGTGACCCAGAAAGATTAGTAAGAGTGAAATTAAAACTTAGTAGCGGTCGCCATTGTTGGAAACTGGAATTGCCTGGGCTGCGCTATGAATTCTGGGATATGGTGGCAGTAAAGGACACACCCGACCCATCCTTCAAATCTGGGGAAAAGGAGGACGCATTTCTCGGCTGCATTCAGAGGAGTCTATGAATTGGGACAGCCTTCGTCGCGTCGCTGTGACGTAATCGGTCTACAAATGCGGCCTCAGGAGGATGCAGCCGACGTTTTGGGACAGCTACAGCCTCATGTCTATTTACTTTTGACCTTTGACCTGCCACCCCCATTATGATTCAAGTGTCCACATACCTTTGGTGAGACGCAGTAAAATAGACAGAGTGTCCCTTTAACACCCCCCCCCCACACACACACAATAACAGCTGAGAGCAGAAGAAGAAGGCCAGCAGGTCTATTAATAGCAGATCCCACAGAGTCAGACCCGGCCCAGCACGTCCTCCACCGCTGCACCACCACCATGCCCGGCAGCCAGGCCCAATTCCGGGCCAGAGACCGCAACAATGTCCTGAACCGGCCCGAGTTTCTGTCCCTGAACCAGCCATCCCGCCGGGAACAGGCGGTGGGGGAGGGACGGGGGGGCGGAGGTCCGAGGAGACCTGTGTTCAGACAGCAGAGTCAGCAGGACAGCACAGGGGGGAGGTAAGACAAACAAGCTCCACCCACAGACTCGGGACCTGGACAGAGACCAGAGTTTCATTTAGGTGCTCAAACTTTTTCTGTGACCTGATCCTGGATCATCTTCAGTTAAATTCAATAATGCAAAATCAGAATGTGACCTTTAAACGTAACGGTGCTTTAATAAAACCTTCTGAAACCCGACGCCTGAGAAGAGCCGAGTTATTTTTAAGGAGTTCAGAGCTCAGTCTGTGACCTCCTCCTCAGACTGTGGGAGCTCCTCTCCCTCAGCATTAACATGCAGAGAGGAAGCTGCCTGAGAATCAGATTTTAGGTGGTGATCTCAGTGTTCGCTGATGCTCCTTCACTGGGCCAGTCTGAGCACCCAACAAAAGCATGATGGGAAGTGTAGTTGTGTTCATGCAACAGTCTGTTTACCCACATAAAATGTGGGTTTTTCTAATGGAGTCTGGTCTTGTCCTCAGGGGGGCCAGAGAGTCCTCCGAGAGCGGTCCAACTGCTGACAGCGGCAGTGCGAAGGATGCCTCCCGCTGGCCGGAGCAGGACTGCATGCAGCTTAACCCGTCTTTCAAAGGTATCGCCATCAGCTCTCTGCTTGCCATTGACATCAGTCTCTCAAAGCGTCTAGGGGTCTGCGTGGGAGCCCGCGGCTCCGGGGCCCCGCTGCGCCCCATGATCACCTTGCTGGCCCTCACTGGCCACGCCCTCCCCTGGATCTGTGGCACCCTAATCTGCCTGTGGAGGAGCAGCACGCTGGCTGGACAGGAAGTGCTTGTCAACCTGTTGCTGGGTCAGACACCTATCTGTCTCTCTGCTGTCTCGTCTGTCTCTGTCTGCTGTCTCACCTGTCTCTCACCTGTCTGTCTCTCTGCTGTCTCACCTGTCTCTCACCTGTCTGTCTCTCTGCTGTCTCACCTGTCTCTCACCTGTCTGTCTCTCGCCTCTCTCACCTGTCTGTCTCTCGCCTCTCTCACCTGTCTCTCGCCTGCCTGTCTCTCTGCTGTCTCACCTGTCTCTCACCTGCCTGTCTCTCTGCTGTGTCACCTGTCTGTCTCTCTGCTGTCTCACCTGTCTCTCACCTGTCTGTCTCTCACCTCTCTCACCTGTCTCTCACCTGTCTGTCTCTCACCTGTCTCTCACCTGTCTGTCTCTCGCCTGTCTCACCTGTCTCTCACCTGTCTGTCTCTCTGCTGTCTCACCTGTCTCTCACCTGTCTGTCTCTTGCCTGTCTCACCTGTGTCTCACCTGACTGTCTCTCTGCTTTCTCACCTGTCTCTCACCTGTCTGTCTCTCGCCTGTCTCTCACCTGCCTGTCTCTCTGCTGTCTCACCTGTCTCTCACCTGCCTGTCTCTCTGCTGTCTCACCTGTCTCTCACCTCTCTCACCTGTCTCTCACCTGTCTGTCTCTCGCCTGTCTCACCTGTCTCTCACCTGTCTGTCTCTCACCTCTCTCACCTGTCTCTCACCTGTCTGTCTCTCTGCTGTCTCACCTGTCTCTCACCTGTCTGTCTCTCACCTCTCTCACCTGTCTCTCACCTGTCTGTCTCTCACCTCTCTCACCTGTCTGTCTCTCTGCTGTCTCACCTGTCTCTCACCTGCCTGTCTCTCTGCTGTGTCACCTGTCTGTCTCTCTGCTGTCTCACCTGTCTCTCACCTGTCTGTCTCTCACCTCTCTCACCTGTCTCTCACCTGCCTGTCTCTCTGCTGTGTCACCTGTCTGTCTCTCTGCTGTGTCACCTGTCTGTCTCTCTGCTGTCTCACCTGTCTCTCACCTGTCTGTCTCTCTGCTGTGTCACCTGTCTGTCTCTCTGCTGTCTCACCTGTCTCTCACTTGTCTGTCTCTCACCTCTCTCACCTGTCTCTCACCTGTCTGTCTCTCTGCTGTCTCACCTGTCTCTCACCTGTCTGTCTCTCACCTCTCTCACCTGTCTCTCACCTGTCTGTCTCTCGCCTGTCTCACCTGTCTCTCACCTGTCTGTCTCTCACCTCTCTCACCTGCCTGTCTCTCACCTGTCTGTCTCTCACCTCTCTCACCTGTCTCTCACCTGTCTGTCTCTCACCTCTCTCACCTGCCTGTCTCTCTGCTGTGTCACCTGTCTGTCTCTCTGCTGTCTCACCTGTCTCTCACCTGTCTGTCTCTCACCTCTCTCACCTGTCTCTCACCTGTCTGTCTCTCGCCTGTCTCACCTGTCTCTCACCTGTCTGTCTCTCACCTCTCTCACCTGCCCGTCTCTCTCTGACTGTCGTCTCTCTGCTGTGTCACCTGTGTCTCTCTGCTGTGTCACCTGTCTCTCACCTGTCTGTCTCTCACCTCTCTCACCTGCCCGTCTCTCTGCTGTGTCACCTGTCTGTCTCTCTGCTGTGTCACCTGTCTGTCTCTCGCCTGTCTCACCTGTCTCTCACCTGTCTGTCTCACCTGTCTCACCTGTCTCTCACCTCTCTCACCTGTCTCTCACCTGTCTGTCTCTCTGCTGTCTCACCTGTCTGTCTCTCACCTCTCTCACCTGTCTCTCACCTGCCTGTCTCTCTGCTGTCTCTCACCTGTCTGTCTCTCGCCTGTCTCACCTGTCTCTCACCTGCCTGTCTCTCTGCTGTCTCACCTGTCTCTCACCTGTCTGTCTCACCTGTCTCTCACCTGCCTGTCTCTCACCTCTCTCACCTGTCTCTCACCTGTCTGTCTCTCGCCTGTCTCACCTGTCTCTCACCTGCCTGTCTCTCTGCTGTCTCACCTGTCTCTCACCTGTCTGTCTCTCTCCTGTCTCACCTGTCTCTCACCTGTCTGTCTCTCACCTCTCTCACCTGTCTCTCACCTGTCTGTCTCTCGCCTGTCTCACCTGTCTCTCACCTGCCTGTCTCTCTGCTGTCTCACCTGTCTGTCTCTCTGCTGTCTCACCTGTCTCTCACCTGTCTATCTGCAGCGCTGATACTAGATGTGATGACGGTTGCTGGGATGCAGAAGTTGGTCAAACGTCGGGGACCGTGGGATTTCCCGCCAACCTTTTTTGACTACATTGCCATGGATATGTACTCGTTCCCAGCAGCCCATGCCAGTCGGGCCGTCATGGTGTCCAAGTTTCTGCTGAACCACCTGGTGCTGGCGGTGAGTAGCTTGCTGCTTCACAGATAACAAAGACTGGAACAGTTTACAAACCTGATCCAGGTGTGTCCGCCTCCTGTCCTCCAGGTGCCTCTGAGGATCCTACTCTGCCTGTGGGCCTTCCTGGTGGGCGTGTCTCGGGTGTTGCTGGGGAAACACCACCTGTCAGACGTAGGTTGCGGCTTTGCACTTGGCTTCCTGCACTTCAGCCTGGTGGAGTCGGTGTGGCTGGACTCGGCCACCTGCCAGACGCTCATCTCCATCGGCACGCTGGGCTGGACTCTGGTCTGACCTGGTCCAGACTGGTTCTGCTGCAGACTCGGGTCCAGCTTCGCTGGGTTTTTCTGCCCTCCATCAGCTCAGTGCTGCTGACAGGAGGCAGGGGCCATGTGGTCCCAACTGTGGAGGACCTGAGGAGGGCTCGTAGGAATGTTTGAGTCACAGGTACTGAAACAGGAAGTGTCTGCAGTCCCACGTCCTGTGGGCTTTTCTTTCTTGCCACCATCTCAGATTCTTCAGTAAAATTTTGTTGAAGTTTTTTTTCATGTCAGAAACCGAGTTTGGACTTTCATTCTGCTAATGTTGAATTTTATTTGAAGAACGTCCTCGGCTGTTTGAAGCTTCATAGTTTTTGCACTGTTCACTGAGAACAGAGTTCACAACAAAAGCTGAAGGTTGCTCCTCAGAGCTAAAGCTCGGGTGTTATACTGGCGCTACAGATTCTCTTTTCGGGGAAGTTTTCCCAAAACGATTGTGTTGACTGTCTCATCAAATCTCAGAAACTTTCGAACAGGTGCTGATTAAGTATCTGAAAGTGTGACGATGCCAGATTGTATCAGAAAGGCTGACTCGTGAAGTGCAAACAAACCTCTCAGGTTCAGACTCCTTCAAACTCTTTTCTTTTCCTGATGAGTCGGCATCAGCTCGATAAGCGTTTGTCAGCATGGTGAATACCTACAGAAGCATTCACAGAAATACGCCGCGACTGTAAGGCTGCCATCGTGTCCCACAACAAGCAGCTAATGAGGGCAATATTTATCAAAGACATGAACTTTGATCTTAACCCCTAACAGCATCCACGTCTCTGTTTGCACTGCTGTGGTTTAGCAGGTTTACAATTTGTTTTCAGAATCTCCACAAGAACAGGCCTGCCTGAGTCTTCCAGAAACGGTCCAATCAGAAGAACCTTAAAGGGGCGGAGCTAAATCAGCTTGTTTAGGACAAGGGATGAAGGGAGGGGCTGCACCATGCCTAGTGTGAACTGTGACTCATGCAAAGCTGCTTTATTAGACTTCAAGAATAGATTTAAAGAATGGAAGTGAGCCCAACATCGCCTCCTCAGACAAACTTTTTATTAAAACAAAAAATTGTCCAAGTTTTTCTTCTGTTCTAAACGCTGTTATCGGAGCGCCGTCTTTATGCAGATTATACCCTGATCTGTATTGCTCTGTTTCTCTGTGTAAAACATCCCAGATCTTAAACTTGAGCTTTCCCTTTTCCTTTTGTTAGTGTCTGTCAAACAGTATTTCAGCTAAAAACATTATATTTAACTCTTCAAAGCTCAAATACAGAGAGTTCATGATTCTAGATGAAAATGAAGAAATGAGAATTCACCATGTTTCATCTGAAGGTTTCTGTAGTTTTTCTGCCCCTACATTGGCTAGTTTGTCCTAAAGCTGAGATGATGAAACATGTCAAGTTTAAACTATGCATCTGTTCAGAGTTGCTAAATAAAACCTGTTTGTTGCCTAAACTGTGGTGGGAGTGGTTCATGTGCAGGTGTAGGTGAGGGTCATGACCCCCATCTGCACCTGCATCGCTTACAGAAACTTGTTTGAAGCCTTTGATCAGAGAAGGCCAGATGTTTTCAGCTCAGACTGACTGTGATCCTGTCAGTCTGAGCTGACACACATTGTGTTTTAGGACAGAAAGTAGTCCTGTTGTTGTTTTTGAGTAACACTGGTTTGTTAATGGAAAAAGCAAAAAAAAATATATAAACCTGTAAAACATTAAAACATGATTTTTTTTAATGATTCTATCAATAATAATAATAATAATAATCTTAAACAATAAAAGCCTTTAGGGAACAAAGTGACTTACTGTTGAACAACAGGAGGACTTTTATTATGAAAGGGAGGGGAGAGGAAGTGAAGATTGCTCCCCAGAAATGGAAAAAATCCATGATGAAGAGTCAAGGACAAACACAGCCTGGAGCTTTTCACCAAAATAATTGACAACCTGAAGCGATTTCAAAATAAAAGTCTCTTCATCTGCAGGTTTAAAGTGCTTCCAGTCCTTGGAAAGTTTAAGGCTTTTCTTGTGGATCAAAGAGTTACTGAATTGGACCTTTAACTGAACTGGTTTCCGGTCTGGACCTGGTTTAGTTGTATCTATGTGTCTTCCAGGTGAATTAAACCAGTCAGGGTCAGGCTGTGGACTGCGGCGAACACAGTTTGATGGTCTTGTGGTTTTCCAGTGCGGCGAACGTGATGATGTTTTCTGTCGTATGACAGGTGGTTAAGGTCACCACGTATCCACAGACACGGAAACAGAACCAAAAACCAGAAGACCAGCGACAAATCCACAGAGCTTCCTCCTAAACAGAGTTCTCATAGTGAAGACAGTCACAGAAAATTATAAGCCCCGCCCACATATGAAGCGCTTTGTGTAGCTAGCATCAGTGAAGCGGTGTGAAAGGGTGAAGGTCAAACCTGTGAGCTTCTTAATGATGTCTTTGGTCTGAAGGTCCAAGTCAGACACGATCCACTGAAACACACGGGTCAAAGGTCAGGGCCTGCATCCTGTGAGGGCTGAACAGAGCTGACGTCGAGCTTTTATTCTCACACTGACCGTCTCAATTTAGGGATGAACTCACGTCTGAAATCATCCGGTCTCAGCTGCGAAGCTGCTAATACAACAGACGGCGTGTCTCTCCTCGGCATGTGCAGACAGCGTCCAAAATGAGTCATCACGCCGTGGTGGACCAAACGCACACTGCAGGTCACATGACCTGTTCCTTGAAAACGGCACAGACAGTTACCGGGAAGAAGTTTTGGAATTCCCAAAATGGAATAATCCTCATCATTAAACCTTGCCACAGATTACAGGTGAGGGGTACATAGAGGTCAAAGGTCAGCTTTGCTTCCTGTGACAGACAAGTTGGCGAAGACGGAGTACTTCTGATTCTCATCTTCACACACTGAGACAGAGCGTACCTTTCCTTTGTGTAGTCCCAGAGCTTCAGCGTGCTGATGAGAACGGACAACGGCGCCATGCTATTGTCTGTTCACAGAAAACTTCACAAAATGCAAATTAAAACCCTTAATGTGAGTTCTAAAGTCATCCGTCTCCTGTACAGGTGCTCTGAGGGGAAAATTATCAAAACAGTCTCTGAGGCTTTAAACATGTTTATTTTAACGTGAGAGTGTGCGGGGGCTGACTCACTGCTGCCTCTGCTGGACGTTAGAGGAAGTGTTGAGAAAGATTTAAGTGATGCCCTTATTGAGAACAGGTGTGGCAGTAATCAGGCCAGAGAGATTGAACTCAGCTTTTCAAAGATGTGATACACCACAGTTAATTTATGTTATAATCAGGGGTGCACATGAGTGGTCCGCAGGTGCGCACGCGCTGTCAAAATAAAAGACACGCACCAGATAAGAAGTTGAAAAGCGTGTTTGCGTCCATATGATGTGAGGCTGGGAAAGAATGTCTCGGACTCCCGGACCATCAGCACCGGCTCCCCTCAGGGCTGTGTTCTTTCTCCTCTGCTCTTCTCCCTGTACACCAACTGCTGCACCTCCACCCACCAGTCTGTCAAGCTAATCAAGTTCGCAGATGACACCACCGTTATTGGGCTCATCTCGGACGGGGATGAGTCTGCCTACAGGAGGGAGGTTGAACGCCTGGTGTCCTGGTGCAGCCACAACAACCTGGTGCTGAATGCCCAGAAGACAGTGGAGATTATTGTGGACTTCAGGAAGCACACAGCCCCACTCCCCCCCATCATCCTGACTGACACCCCCATCACCTCTGTGGACTCATTCCGCTTCCTGGGTACCACCATCACCCAGGACCTGAAGTGGGAGCCCACCATCACCTCCGTCATCAAGAAAGCCCAGCAGAGGATGTACTTCCTGAGGCAGCTGAAGAAATTCAACCTGCCAACACGGACGATGATGCAGTTCTACACTGCAATCATCGAGTCCATCCTCACCTCCTCCATCACCGTGTGGTACGCTGGAGCCACTATCAGGGACAAACAGAGACTGCAGCGTGTTGTGCGCTCTGCTGAGAAGGTGATTGGCTGCAGACTCCCATCTTTGCAGGACCTGTACACCTCCAGGACATTGCGGCGTGCAGCTCGGATCTCAGCTGACCCTTCTCACCCTGGACACAGTCTGTTTGACCTGCTCCCCTCAGGCAGGAGGCTCCGGTCCATTCGCACCAGAACCTCTCGCCATAAGAACAGTTTCTTCCCCTCTGCTGTTGGACACATGAACAATAACCATATGACTGTCCCCGCCACTATCACATGACCCTACGCTGTGTCACTGCATCATTCCATGTTTGGCACTGATCACCACCTGCACTAATGTATATATCTTTCTACGTAGCACTCTTAATTCTTATTCCCATGTATATATCTCATGTATATCTCATGCACATATCTTTCTATGTAGCACTTTTAATTCTTATTCTTATTTTTATATCTTATGACACTATGTTTGCACTGAAGCACCGCAGCAATTTCCTAATGTTGTAAACCTGCTCAACATTTGGCAATAAACCCCTTTCTGATTCTGATTCTGATATAAAAGGCACTGTTTTTGTCCGCGAGAGTGGGATTTTCACAGCATATTCCGCACCACATCTCTGTGCGTTCATTGTTTGTTTGAAGCCAGCTCACCTCCTGCAACCACTTCTCCGAGAATGCGTGCTTCTTTTGCGGTTCGGACTCCTTCTGACATTTCTTTGGAGGTGGAGGAACACCAAAGTAATTGCTTAAAGGAGCTTCTTTGACATCTTTAAGAGTTCTAAACAAATGTCTGTCCTCCTCCAGAAAATCTTATGTACGCAAACTTCTTATCTGGTCTTTTTAAAGCTGTGGGAGTCCAGTGATCCACAGTGACAGCCATTATCCACATACGGTGAAAACATGGACCAGTGGTGAACCTTCCCAGGAGTGGCCCGCCAACCAAAATTACCCAAAGAGCAAAAAGAAGAAAAGACCCCAGAACAACATCCAGAGAACTGAAGTTAAGGTCAGAGTTCATGACTCCACCATAAGAAAGAGACTGGGCAAAATGGCCTGAATGGCAGGGTTCATGGAGAAAACCACTGCTGAGCTAAAGGATAAAGGCTCGTCTCAGTTTGCCAGAAAACATCTGGATGATCCCCAAGACCTTTGGGACAGATGTGTGTGTCCCATTACATCTGGCATGAAACTACCACAGCTTTTCAGAAAATGCACATCATACCAGCAGTAAAATATGGTGGTGGTAGTGTGATGGTCAGGGACTGGAGACTTTGGGCTACTCAAAGTCCTGACCTGACTCCGATTGACATGCTGTGGCATGACCTTAAATAAGCAGTTCATGCTCGAAACCCCTCCAGTGGGGCTGAATTACAACAATTCTCCAAAGATGAGTGGGCTGAAGTTCCTCCACAGCTGTAAAAGGCTCGTTGCTACTTATCTCAGACGCTTGATTGCAGGTGTTGGTGCAAAGGGTGCCCCAACCAGTTATTAGGTTTAGGGACAATCAAGTTTTCACACAGAGCCATGTAGGCTTGGGTTTGTTCCCTTTAATAATAAGCACTTTCATTTCCAAACTGCATTGTGTTTAGTTGTGTTATCTTTGTCTAACATTTACATTTTTTTGTCTGAAACATCTAAGGGTGACAAATATACAAAAACAATTCCCACCACTGTAGATGGATACCTAAGTACAAAGGGTCTCGGAAACTGCCATGGAAAGACTCACAGCCTTGGCCTTGAAGAGGTACACCAGAGAGATCGAAGGCAGGAGAATAAACAAGATGTTCTCCACTGAACCATCCAAGGTGTACTCACAGTGACAGGGGGACAATATAAAACCAGCCCCACCAAGGCTGGAGACGGAGCAATACTGGAACAGCATATGGAAGTACATCAGGAAGATGGCCATAACTGACTGTGTGTTTGCTGAAAATGTCAGGCAACAGAAACCCGAGAAAGAAGGGGAGCAAGAACCATCATGGAAGGACAGACCCCTGCATGGTATGTACCACCGGCAGATAGAGGAGGTGGCTGATATCCAGAAATCCTACCAGTGGCTGGACAAAGCTGGACTGAAAGACAGCACAGAGGCACTAATCATGGCAGCACAAGAACGAGCTCTGAGCACAAGATCCATAGAGGCTGGGGTCTATCACACCAGGCAAAACCCCAGGTGCAGGCTGTGTAAAGATGCCCCAGAGACAATCCAGCACATAACAGCAGGGTGCAAGATGCTAGCAGGCAAGGCATACATGGAACGCCATAACCAAGTGGCCGGCATAGTGTACAGGAACATCTGTGCCGAGTATAACCTGGAAGTCCCGAGGTCAAAATGGGAGATGCCCCCAAGGGTGGTGGAGAACGACTGAGCTAAGATCCTGTGGGACTTCCAGATACAGACGGACAAAATGGTGGTGGCTAACCAACCAGACATAGTGGTGGTAGACACCCAAACTACGCGAGTGGCTCCAGCTGATCCCAGGAACAACATCGGAGATCTCTGTCCAGCAGAGCGCAGTCCTGGGAACAGATAAGATACGGCGCAGGACCCTGAAGCTCCCAGGCCTCTGGTAGAGGACCCGAGCCTGAAGTCATGATATCGTGGTTTTAGCTGCATGTCAGCCAGTGGTGTTGGAGATCCTTGTAAAAACCAGAGGTGGGAAGTGAAATAAGGACTTAGGTATACTGATTTTTTTTTTTTGTTTGTCAAATGTCAAGTGGGACAACAGGAAGGTTTAAAATGATTTTTGTGGTGTAATCTGTTTGAGCATAACCTGTTTTATTGTGAAAGGGGGTTCTGAAACAGGAAGTAGACAATAAAGGTCGGAGTTTGAGTGCTCTACAAGGTGTCGCTTGAATCCTTGCCTAAAACCACGACATGGTGTCAGAAGCGGGATTGCAGTAAGAAGTGGGATAAGGAGGTTTGAAAGATTTCGACTTGCAAGCAACCTGCACCTTAGCTCAGAGGCTAACCAGGTAAACACACTCATCTACTGCATGGGGGATGAAGCAGATGATATCCTCCGAGGGCAAGCTTTATCGGACATACAAAGGCAGCAGTACTAAGCAGTAAGAGACACTTTGGATACGTACTTTGTTCCCAGGAAAAACATTATCTATGAGAGAGCCCACTTTAATCAAAGAACACAGCAAGCTAATGAGACTGTTGACTCGTTTGTCACCGCACTTTATGCTTTAGCTGAAAACTGCAGTTATGGTGCACTGCACGATGAGTTAATAAGAGATCGCCTCGTCGTGGGTCTGAGGGACATCAGCTTAGCGGAGAGACTTCAAATGGACAAAGATTTGACGTTGGAGAAAGCGGTTAACCAGGCCCAGCAGTCTGAAGTCATCAAAAAACAACAGACAGACATCAGAGGGGAAAATAAGATGGAAATAGATGCTGTGACAGCGAAGCACAGGGAACAAAAGCATTCAACATTCAAACCCCGAAGAGAACGTAAATGCACAACAAAGGACAATACACCAAATGGGAGATCATGCTACAGGTGTGGGAAAACCCCTGCGCATGGTAAAGGACAATGCCCAGCAAAAGATGCAACATGTCACTAATGTGGTAAAAGAGGACACTTCAGTAAAGTGTGTAAATCTGTTAAATCTGTGCATGTGATAGAAACAGAGAAAAGTGATGATACACCCGTGTTTCTTGGTTCTGTAGACGCAGGTTCAGATCCTTGGTATGCAGACCTTACTATCAGAAACCACAAAGTTAGATTTAAGATAGACACAGGAGCTGACGTCTCTGTTATCCCAGCCCAGATGTATTACTGCATAAACCAAAATGAGACAGAGTTATGTAAACCAGATAGACCATTGTTTGGTCCAGGTGGTACTCCACTTGATGTGTTGGGTATGAGCAGAGAAATAATTTGCAAAGGTGAACAGGGAATACAGGAAAATGTGTACATTATCAAAGATTTGCACATAGCACTGTTAAGCAGGCCAGCAAGTGTCAAGCTGAACCTTGTGTGTAGAGCTGACAGTATTGACATGAATGTGTTGAATGAGAACTACCCAAAGCTGTGTCAGGGATTAGGTTTAATGCAACAACCTTATACGATTAAGTTGAAGCCCAATGCTGTGCCTTTTTCCCTGGCCACACCAAGACGGGTCCCCATCCCTTTGTTAGGAAAGGTGAAACAGGAACTGGAAAGAATGGAGTCCATGGGAGTAATCAGCAGAGTTGAAGAACCAACAGAATGGTGTGCAGGTATGGTCCCAGTGCCAACAAAAAACGACTCTGTGCGTATTTGTGTTGACCTCACCCACCTCAATGAAGCAGCGTGCAGAGAAAAGTACATCCTGCCTTCGGTTGAACAGACACTTGGATCCCTGGCGGGAGCAAAAGTCTTCAGTAAGTTAGACGCAAACAGAGGCTTCTGGCAGGTTCCATTGTCACCAGAGTCAGCACACTACACAACGTTCATTACACCCTTTGGGTGCTTCCACTTTAACAGACTTCCCTTTGGAATAGCGTCAGCCCCAGAACATTTTCAGCGTAGAATGTCAGTGATCCTTAATGGGCTGGCAGGGTTGTCAAAAAACCACAAACACTGGACTTGTGAAAATAAACAAAACAAAAAAGAAAAACATGGGTTTAAAAGTAAAGGAAAAAAGGTTGAAGAGAAAGAAAAGTTTCTATGAAAGGTTCTAAGAAAAAAAAGAGTACAGTTTTCATATATGCAGTAAATGTTCTTGTAAGTTTGATGTTTTCAGCGAAAGGAGGATGTGGTGTAATCTGTTTGAGCATAACCTGTTTTATTGTGAAAGGGGGTTCTGAAACAGGAAGTAGACAATAAAGGTCGGAGTTTGAGTGCTCTACAAGGTGTCGCTTGAATCCTTGCCTAAAACCACGACAATTTTCTGACCACTTTTTGAACTTGTGGAATCAGATTAAGTAAACTTTTGTTGACATCGAAGTCGTAAGAAAGCATTGGGTTGATTTGTGGTTTATGATTTAGCACAAAATAAACACATATTTTTTAAAGAATCAAGTTGGAAGTGCGTTCTGACACAAACCACCTGTTGCCACCTACAGCCTTTTACTGGAGTACTTTTTGTTTTTGACACTTAAAAGGCCGTGACAGGCAGTAAAGTGTCTGTGTGCGGTTTGTCTCACAGTGCAGCAGAGCTTGGATTTGACAGGGAGAGAAAAGAAAGAGAGCTAAGTTCACTCAGACATGCAGGAAGACAGGAGAGGACAGGAAGAAGAGAGCTTAGTGTTAAAGGTGTGCTGAGCCACTACACAGTGTCCCCTCACCTGCTAATCCTCACTTTAACCTCCAACTGTTGTCATTGTTGTGACGTGGGCAGACCGTGGGGATATGGGGAATGAGGACCCAGGCGCGGTGCTCTGTGTATAAACAGTGCGTTTATTTACAGTGATGGAAAAACATGACAATAAATCCCGTGCTCTCCCGGCCTGATCAGCTGCAGGTGTGTCAAGGTCTTCAGGTGTGGCCAATCACCTGCCAGGGCCACACCCACACACACACACCTACATGCACATACGTCTACAAGCAGGGAGAAGGAGGGACAGCAATACAAAATACATACATTATAATATTAGTCCATAACTGCTCAGGGTCCCTGGGTCTGAGCGACCCTGGGACCCTGACAATTGTAGTTTTTAGGTGTGGAGGCAAAGTCGCCCGCTAACATGTGGAGAGAGAAAACAGGTGTTTTTAAAATTCTCTTTCACTACTTGTGTCCTACAGATTTAAACTAAGTACACTCATTAGAATGAGAAAGTTCTAAATAACTTTGAATACATTTTATATTGTCATGTGCTAATATTATTATGTCAATACAACAAAAGGTTCAGTTACCTTCGTACAAAAACTGTTCATAGAGCTACTTTATACTTTCTTACTTTGGTACATTTCACAGCTTTTGAGTAAAAAACTTGCTTCAGTACTTCAACTGGAGTATTTTAACCCACGTATCTGTACTTCTGTTTGAGTAAAGAAAGTCTGTACGTTTGCCACCTCTGGTTAAAACCGATGAGTTATGAAATTTAGGCTATGTCCACACGTCCACGGGTATTTTTGAAAACGCAGATTTTTCTATGCGTTTGCACCTTTCGTCCACACGTAAACGGCGTTTTCGGCCACTGAAAAGGGTGACCAGGGTGCCAGGGTGGATATTTTTGAAAACTCCGTTTTTGCATTTACGTGTGGATGAGAAAAACGGAGAAAAAGCAGCGGCAAAGGTGTGCGCCTTTTTTGACGTCACAGTGTGCGCTACGTTATTGTTTCGGTGAAATGGATTTCTACAATACTGTTACTGTTAATTGTACTCTGTGCAGTGTTTAAATGCTCACATACACACACACAGTTACCGTCCCTCCACACATACCACTCGGTTCTGCTTCTATGCCCCATCCTTGTTTACTATTTCCCACCGAGGCTTCTAGTCTTCTGATTGGCCAACATTTCTACACGGTTAGGACTATAGCGCCACCTGCTGCTTTGGCATGTTCCTAGCAGGGGCGGATCTAGAGAAATTTTCTTAGGGTGGCATGAGGGTGGCATTTTTTTTTCCAAACACATATGCAGGTGGTTACATGTGGCTATAATGATTCAAATGCAGTAAGTATGCACGTTTTTCATATAAATATAGTCTATAACTTAATTATTGTCTGTAGCCCACATAATTACACACTAGTTACATAAAACATGTGAGTTTTGATGCTATGTACTGTACAGCCTGTATGATAAATAAATATGTAGCCCAATAAGTATAAAATCCAGAAAGCTACACAACATGGGGCGCTTCATTTACAAACACAGGTCTAACTTGAGTTTCACTGTTTTTGTTAGAAAACAGTCACATTGTTACAGCTTAAATTACACAAAATGTCAGAAATCTGCACCGTCATGAACAAACATGTAAACCTAATTTTTCATGATTTGTTGGATGAACCCTCTGAGGTCTGAAATACAACCGGCCATTTGTGACTCCTTTTGAGTTTACGTTTGTGTTTCACCCTCAGATTGTTTCATTTTATTTTTCCCCCGTTGCCTTGTTTGGTGTCTTTTAAGATCAACTGACTTTAGTTGTTTTTTCACTGACATACTGCATTAGTGTTACTGATCTGAAACCACACAAAGAACTTAAGATCCTAGTAGTATTTTTACTGTAAAAAAAAAAACCCAGTAAATTTTTATAACTTGAAATGCAAATATAAAATGTACATTTTGTAAACATAAACAACTATTTATCTAAAAATGCAGCCGATACACCTGCTGTTTTTCATTTTGTACAACCATTTAAAAATATTACTAAAACTAAAATGAGAGAACAATCAGGTGTCGCAATAAGATGCCCCACAAATGATGTGTGTCAGTAAAAAACAAGTTTGTCCACCAAAAGACAGAAGAGCGCAGGGACAAACCTGCAGGCCTGACAACAGCAGGTGTATCACTCCGCTGGTTTTCTACTTAGTGACAGTGTTTACAAATGTGCCTCTGTGACAGTCATTAGTGCCCTCACTGACACACTAAACAAAACGACTACACAACAGAACAACTACACTACACAACACACTAAGTAAACACTCCACACTAAACGTCACAAATCTGCCACATCTAAAAACTCTCTCTCTCACTGGCTCGCTCTGTCTCTGCCGTTACAGTCACTCCCCAAACTTTCCCTCTTCCTAAACAACCAAATCCCACATGTTGACTTTTTTTTAATTGGTCGACATGGTACATTTTTCCACCAATAAGAAAGAGGTGGCTTTTTTCCTTTCTTTACTGTTTTCGCGCTGTCTTTAGAAAACGCTTAAAACACACACACAAACGTGACGACAGTATTTAGAACAAAGCGTGGCTGATATATATGATCATAACTCTGGATTTACTGGCCTGTAATTAAAATTTAAAAACATTGAAGTTGGAACTTTCAATGTGGGCTGAAATAGGCTGCAGCTTGTTGCTATGTCAGCTTACATCAGTCATGTGATGTGGAGGTGCAGCGTGTCCGTGGACCACAGAGGGTTAATAACACTCACCTTCCTTCCATTTCCACAGTGTAACATCCACCCACCTGTGTAAAAAGCGAAATTCCCATGGTGTTGTTCAGAATGTGCTCTGGCACCATCATAAGCATCGCTTGCTACTGAAAACAAGAAAAAAGCCGTCCTGCTATGGGCTGAACCATTTGTTACTGGTGCAGGGGGAACACTATGCAATATATTCAGTTTTAGTATTTATATTCACTGCTGACTGTAACTATGCTCAAACTGTTAATGCTATCTTATTTTAATAAACAACACTGTCATATGCAAAACTGGGGTGGCACTTGGGGTGGCAGGGGATCATTTTAGGGTGGCACTTGCCACCCCATGCCACCCTTCTAGATCCGCCCCTGCTTCCTAGCAGCGTTTTCCTTCATTTCTGCGTTTACGTGTGGACGGGATTATTTTTTAAAACGGAGATTTTAAAATACCCGTGTACGTGTGGACGTAGCCTTAGTCTCTCTGAGCTCCTCGTGTCTAACCCTGCTCACAGGCAGCAGGGCGACGTCACACCGCGCCCCCCCCCCCCGTGTCGGACTCTGACCTGCAGGGCGGGTGGGGGCTGGGTGGATGGCTGGGACTGTGGGAGGAGGGCGTTGGGTCGGCCTTTGTTATGGCGCCTTCAGCCGTCCAATCCTGACCTGCTGATGTAAACCGGCCTGTGTAAATTTCCCACAATGCCCCTGTGCCTCTGTGAGGCGCAGCCTGAAGTAGAGCGGGGGGGGAATCGGACCCAGGCCCGGTCCGCTGATCCGCGGGGACTGATGGCGGGGATGAAAGCGACCCGGCAGCGCTGGAGGTGTCGGTGGCCGGCGCCTCGGAGCGGTCTGGGCCTCGGCTCGGCGCCTCACCGTGACCGTGAGCGCCTCCAGCGCAGACGGGCCCCGGGTGGTCGTGTTACTTCGGTAGCACATATACTAAAATTGGAACGATACAGAGAAGATTAGCATGGCCCCTGCGCAAGGATGACACGCAAATTCGTGAAGCGTTCCTCATTTTCTTTAGAACTAATTCGACTCTGAAATAGTTTGAGAGAGAAGGTTTATTAATGACGACAGATAAGCACAGCAGCTGTTCATGCAGTCTGAACACAGCACACGCCACGGACACGCTCCCAGTTTACAGGAGAACAGAATAATCCTTTAATTGTCCCACAAGGGGAAATTTGGTTGTGTCAGCAGCAATAAAAACACACATATATAGAAAAAGAACAGGACACAGAACAGAAAACAAAAAACCCAATTTTTACATATTTAAGCTGAGAAAAGCAATGTGAGGTTATAACAGTAGAAGCTGCTGCAGTGCTGATGTAAACCTCTATGATTGCTGGGTGACTACATAGAGGAAGAGGGTCGTCCTGTCATGATTTTTCTGTGTTTCCTCTGAAGGAGGTGTCAAGGAGGCGCTGCAGTGTCCTCCCAGGAAGCTGTAACCTTTTCTGGGCTGCAGTTGTCTGTGCGGCTGCAGGGGGCGCTGTGGAGCAGCTGTCAGGCTGCAGAACCTCAGGGGAAGACGGACGGCTGCCTGCTCACGCTTTTTGTGCTTTTTTCGCTGGTTTAACGGATAAAAACGCCTCGGTCACCATGGCAACAGGCCGGCTGGTGGAGGTGTACCTGGACCTTCTATCGCAGCCCTGCCGGGCGGTGCACATCCTGCTCACCTGCACCAAAATCCCGCACAGAGTGCGCGCCGTGGCGCTGCGGAAAGGTGAGCTGCTGACAGGCTGGTTAACCAACCAGCCGGTTAACTAACCGACTAGCCGAGCGGCTAACTCGTCCTCTGACGGCCTGCTCACCCGTGTACGCACTCGGCGCACCCAGAGCAGTTTGTGGGCACACAACTTCAGCTGAACTCCGACCCGAAGAACTTTGACCTACATCCGAGCGGTGCACAGAGCCCGCCAGACCTCACTCAAAATCTCCGGATTTATGCTCTCTCTGACCCCGTGAGAGGAAACTGCATCCGAACCGAACTGATCCTCATAGAAAACGTCATGAGACTGGTCGGGGACATTCGGCGCTCTTAAACTCACCGAATGTCCGATTTTCACACAGTTTACATGTTTCGGAAACAAAAAATAACAACAGATCATTATTCTGGGAATCTTAAATCACTTGGTTTCCCATCGGAGTTCTGAATGAAGCTGCTGCTCAGACTTCTGTCTGCATTAGAGCGCACACGCTGCAGGCCGCTTTATATGACCTGAGTTTTGAGTGGACTTTGTTTTTAGCTTCTCTTGTGTGTGCAGGAGAACATCGGACTCCGACCTTCACCAAGCTGAACCCCATGCAGAAGGTTCCTGTCATGGTGGACGACGGCTTTGTCCTCACAGAGAGGTACACACACACACACACACAATTCAATTTTATTTACACAGCACCAAATCGCAACAACAGTCGCCTCAAGGTGCTTTATATTGTACAGTAGACCCTACAATAATACACACAGAGAAAAACCCAACAATCATATGACCCCCTATGAGCAGCACTTTGGCGACAGTGGGAAGGAAAAACTTCCTTTTAACAGGAAGAAACCTCCGGCAGAACCAGGCTCAGGGAGGGGCGGGGCCATCTGCTGTGATTGGTTGGGGTGAGAGAAGGAAGACAGGATAAAGACATGCTGTGGAAGAGAGACAGAGGTTAATAACAGATATGATTCAATGCAGAGAGGTCTGTTAACACATAGTGAGTGAGAAAGGTGACTGGAAAGGAAACACCCAGTGCATCATGGGAATCCCCCGGCAGCCTACACCTATTGCAGCATAACTAAGGGAGGATTCAGGGTCACCTGGTCCAGCCCTAACTATATGCTTTAGCAAAAAGGAAAGTTTGAAGCCTAATCTTGAAAGTAGAGATAGTGTCTGTCTCCTGAATCCAAACTGGAAGCTGGTTCCACAGAAGAGGGGCCTGAAAACTGAAGGCTCTGCCTCCCATTCTACTTTTAAATACTCTAGGAACAACAAGTAGGCCTGCAGAGCGAGAGCGAAGTGCTCTAATAGGGTGATATGGTACTACAAGGTCATTAAGATAAGATGGGGCCTGATTATTTAAGACCTTGTATGTGAGGAGCAGGATTTTGAATTCAATTCTGGATTTAACAGGAAGCCAATGAAGGGAAGCCAAAACAGGAGAAATATGCTCTCTCTTTCTAGTCCCTGTCAGGACTCTTGCTGCAGCATTTTGGATTAGCTGAAGGCTTTTCAGGGAGTTTTTAGGACGTCCTGATAATAATGAATTACAGTCGTCCAGCCTGGAAGTAATAAATGCATGAACTAGTTTTTCAGCTTCACTCTGAGACAGGATATTTCTAACTTCTCCTTCTCTCACCCCAACCAGTCACAGCAGATGGCCCCGCCCCTCCCTGAGCCTGGTTCTGTCGGAGGTTTCTTCCTGTTAAAAGGGAGTTTTTCCTTCCCACTGTCGCCAAAGTGCTTGCTCATAGGGGGTCATATGGTTGTTGGGTTTTTCTCTGTACCTATGAAGCGCCTTGAGGCGACTTTTGTTGTGATTTGGCGCTATATAAATAAAATGGAATTGAATTGAATTAACTTTAGAGATTAAAACACACACACGCTCACTCATTTAAAGTGTGTTCCTGTGAGGCAGGACGGGTCACGTCGGAATCACATGCTCAGTGTAAACGTCAGGTTGTGTCATGTGTTGCAGCGACGCCATCTTGAAGTACCTCACCACCAAGTACGATGTCCCAGAGCACTGGTATCCACGGCAACCAGAGAGACGAGCCCGAGTGGACGAGTACACAGCGTGGCATCACACCAACACACGACCGCACGCTGCTAAAGTCTTCATCCTGGAGGTATGGAGCCAAAATCCTGATTTTGCAAAACACGTCTTCAAATATCTGAAATCAGCTGATCAGGAGACGGCAGCGTGGGGTTCTGTGATGACGGCGCACCTGTTCTGACATCATCAGGAATATAAAGCTGCTGTAATGCCATGAAGGAGCTCAGGTGTGCTTTGTGTCTCCGCCCACCTCAGGTGCTGCTCCCAGCTCAGTCTGGCTCTCCGGTGGATGAGGCCCGTTTGAATCGCGCTCTCTCCGACCTCGACGACACGCTGGATAAACTGGAGTCCATGTTTCTTCGCCGCCAGCCTTTCCTCTGCGGTGATGACATCACTGTGGCCGACCTGCTCGCGGTGTGCGAGCTCACGCAGGTCAGTTTCTGGATGCTCAAGCCCCGCCCCCCTCAGAGAAGCCTTTTGTCTCTTTGGGTATGTTCAGAGAGCTCGTCTCCAAACAGCTGCAGTGAAACTGAGACACAAACAGGAAATGGAGAAGCTTCCCCTTCAAAGTAAAAGTTGTAATTCTGCACTGCTGCCAACAAAAGTGCAGCTTTTACTTTGAAAGCAGAGCATGTCTGTTTGTGTTGCACTTTTTAACTTGTCCCTGCCCCAGCGAGCAGTTACAGACATGATACTCCTGTGATGAGGAAGAGGATCAATAGGGGGTCCACGACCCTCTTAGGGACTCTCCAGTCGTTGTTCTTAGAACTGAAGAAGCTTCTCTGATTAAGTCCCGAAGCTTTTCTTTCCGAGCTCCTCAGACTACGATGAGCTGGATGTCTGAGAACCTTCACAGACTGAGTTCAGATTATAAAACAGATTATTGCTTCTCTTCTCATGAAGGATGCTCCACTGTCTCCTCTGCTAAAGGAAGCACTGAAGCTCCTTTCCTTACTCTGAGGACTGACAGCTGATTAGAAACGCTCCCGAGAGGAGCGGGCACTCTGAACGTACCCTCTGTTTGTGTCTGTATGGTTCTGAGCATGCTCAGTGTGTCTCCTTGCAGCCTCTGGGTGGGGGCAGAGACGTCCTGAAGGAGCGTCCTCAGCTGCAGCGGTGGAGGAGTCGAGTCCAGTCGGCCGTCGGCGAGGCATTTGACGAAGCTCACAGCGTCCTGTATGCCCTCAGAGACCGCCGCCGAGCCCGTCTGTGACATCTGCACGAGGGGGAGGAGTCAGTCGAGGGTGTGAGGAGGATGAAGGAGCGGCTCAATTTCACTTTGATTTCTCTGCTTTAAAAACCTCAGAGGCCTTCGAGCCGTCACAGAGTTCCTGGACTCTGATCGATGACAGAATCAATAAATCTATCGATGAATCAATGTTGGAGTTCAATGTTTGAATCAGCTGAAGCACTTTAACAGGAAATGAGCTTTGAAATGAAAATAAAAAAAGCTGCTTGTACTTTGCCCCTTGAGTGTCTGTGACTGAGCGCCCCCCGCAGGCTGGAGGAGGAGCTGCAGCGCTGTAGGCGTGTTCAAACGAGCACATTAAAGAGACTCAGCAAAAATGTAAAAATCTTTATTAGAAAACTTTATTTACACCAGGTTCAGCAGCAGAGACGTGACTACACAGAGGAAGAGGGCGGGCCTTGGCTCCGTTTGGCAGGATGTTGCTCCTCGCCATCTCCTTCTCGTCCTCGTTTCCTCAGGTGTCTTCCTGAGGTCGACTCCGCCTCCTGCAGGGGGAGGAGCTCAATGGATCAGGAGGCAGAGTCATGGTTGTACTGTGTGTGTGTGTTTGTGTATGTGTGGTTACCATGGCAGCAGCAGCCCCCCCTCCCTCTGCAGACGGGTACATGAGCCTGTGCGCCGTCTCCAACATCTTCTGGTCCTGCAACCATCACAGAGTGAGCAGCCTACACTTCCCACAATGCACCTGAACATCTTTAACCCTCTTAAGACTTGCTGCTGTGGCGTCAGCTGTGCTGCAGACAGCCAACCGCCATCGTTGAGGGCGGAGTCACTACAAAAACACTGAACACAGCCTGTGTGTGGTTATTTGGGTGGGGGGGGCGTCAGGTGAGGCGTTACCTGTAGCCAGGGGTGCTGCAGAGCTTCCTCGATGCTCATCCTCTTCATCGGATCAACGACCAGCAGCTTCCTCACCACGTCTTTGGCTGAAACACAGACGGGTCATGTGAGTCCAAACACAGGAAGCTCCGCCTTTCACCCTCAGGTTCCAAACAAGATGGAACTAAAACAGTGCTGTGCAAAAGTCCTGAGCCCCCCGACGCACTGTGGAACACGCAGTGACTCACTGACACACCTGAACACACCGTGAGCCTGACGGTGACTCTGCGGTGTGAGCGGCTCTCGTTTGCTCGTTTCTAGAAAAATCTCAGCGAGCGCCCGACAGCGAGCCCGTCATCACTAACAGTATCGATAAAGTTCAACTGAAGCAGCTCGTACCTTGATCAGAGACGCTCGTCCACTTGGACTGAACCATGGTGAACTCTCCTCTGATGATCTGATCGGTGACCGACTGATGACCAAAGCTCTCGTGGAACGGAGGGTAACCTCCCAGGCTGACACGGGAGGAGAGAGAGGAGGACTCAGTGATGAAGCCGGAGTTTCAGCAAATCATCAAACGTTACATAGAAATTTTCACAGCTTTCAGGTGGAGATGTTTGACCTCTGACCCTGGCTGTTTCTCTGCGGCTTCCTCGACAGTCACACGCCTGCAGGAGCCAGGTGACATCGCCGCCGAAGTTCCATAAATGACTCTTAAACCACGAGTCATTTATGGAAACAGAGTCCTACAGGGATAAAAAGCGGGCGCGTATTCTGCTTCTTCTTCGTTGGTGATGTGAGCAGGAGTAGGACGCTGTGAACACCTCGGACAGCGACGCGTGCCGAGGTCTCGGGAATCAGCCGGTCGCTGCAGAAATGCCGTTTCTGTCAGACTCTGCCGCTGACAGCCAGCGTTTTCTGTCTGTATGTAATACGGATTCATCCCAGGGAGGAGCCTTTCTGAGGTCAAAGGTCAGGTGACCAGGGACTGAACATGGGTGTAAAAGCAGCCGATGCCCACGAGCACGTTTAACACTCTGGGGTCGACAGAGGTACCGGCGCGTCAAAATCACACGACCAATTTAAGACGACACAGCAACCAGATGCAGCGACCCAGAGTCTCGTTTCAACCTGGGTCGAAAGTGCGGACTTCAAACTTTATACCAGTTCTGATAGAGTCTGAATGAGTTATGATAAAAGTACACGCCACGTTTTTCTGAATAAAACTGTGTTTACAGCAGGAAGAACGGGCAGCGCTAGCAAACACTTCCCTATTGGTGTTACTGTGTACCATGTCAACCAATCAAAAAATGATATGGCAACATGTGGCACTTGGTTGTTTAGGAAGAGGGGGAAATTTGAAGAGTGTGGTCAGAGTGCAGTCAGTGTGCGGTCAGAGTGTGGTCAGTGTGTGGTCAGTGTGTTGTAATTGTTTCATTTAGAAATGTAAAATTTCTTTTTGCACGTCAAGTTATGAAAATGATTCGTTAAACATGTTTGTGGGTTTTACAGAAAAAAATAAAGTTTTTCTACTCTGAAGTTTTTTTCGTCTGAATATAGATCAATTGTGCGATCGATGTCAATGGCTCCACGCAGGAAGTAGAAACAGACTCTGGCGTGCCGGCAGCGGCTCTGTTTTCATGTGCCGAGGGTAACCAGGCGGGCAAACGAGCGAGCGCACGAGTCGAGGCGGCGCGACAGGTGAATGAACGAAAGCGTTTCCCTGACAACACAAATCATCCATCATCACCCTGCAGCAGGAGGCCGGAGCCTACCAGACGAAGAGCAGCACGCCGAGGCTCCAGGCGTCCACGGCGAGCCCGTAACCTGTGGTGGACGCGTGCGTGAACACCTCCGGAGCCAGGTAAGATGGAGTCCCACACAGAGTCCTCATCAGCACCGCCTCCTCCAGGATCCGAGACTGGTTAAAGTCCGTCACCTGACGCGCACACACACACGCACTCAGTGAGGAGGGAGGAGGTGGTGATGCTGCAGGTGATGCTGCAGGTGATGCTGCAGGTGAGCGCACGTACCTTGATGAGACACACGTCGTCCTGTGAGGACAACAGGATGTTCTCCGGCTTCAGGTCTCTGTGGATGATCCCGTTACTGTGGAGATACTACACACACACACACACACACACACACACACAGTTACAGTCGCTGCACCTGTGTGTGTGTGTGTGTGTGTGCGCGTGCTCGTTACCATAGCAACACCAGCTAACCTCCACAGCACGAAGCATCTGGTAAAAATAAAGTTTGGCAACAGATTCGTTGAGCTGCTGCTTCGACTTCACTCTGTGGAACAGCTCCCCCCCCTCCATCCTGACAGGTGAGAGAGAGACACAGGTGAGAGAGAGACACAGGTGAGAGAGAGACACAGGTGAGAGAGGCTGCGTCCACACTAGCGTTCACAGAGTTGTGCGTCCACATTGAAACGGCCAAAAACACTTCCGTTCCAGTCCTGCGCATGCGTGAAACGCAAGAAGATTCGACCTGCCTCATTTCTGTCTGCCGTTTATTTACGTTCCGGCTCGTTGACACGTCGGCAAAATGTGGAGGAAAAGAACCGAGTTTTTTTTAAATGGACTCACAATGAGGTGGAGTCGTTGCTGCGAGTAACACAAAAGTACAAAGTTACAAAAGCGAGTGAGAATTAAAGAATTTGAAGAAAAGCTCTCAGGAGCATGTACAGGCTGATGTTGATCTTTTTAGGGCTGTCAAACAAAACAACTGCTGTGTAACGCCCTCCGCTATCTCAGTTTAATTGGTCACATGACTGCATCACATGACTAAAATGTGTCATCATTTTGGAAAAGCACCGTGTTCAAATGTATCCGTTTTCAAAACGCGGCGTTTTCCTTGAGCGAAAACGGCGTCTCAGTTTGGACGGGAGGCCAAAATGGAGAGAAAAAACCGAAAACGTATTAGTGTGGACGTGGCCTGAGAGACGGGTGAGAGAGACAGGTGGAGTTTCACGCACAGCTCCAACACGATGTAGAAACTTTCCTCCGTCTGATAGAAGTCCTCCGTCTTTATGAGACAAGGCTGCAGGAGACAAGGAGTGAAGAGAAGGAAAGGAAGGATGAGTGTTGTTACTGGCGATAAAGGAGCGTTCCTGTACTTGTGCTTTTTCTTCTTCTTCGTTGGTGTTACTCACGTGGTCGACCCTCTGCAGGATGTCAATCTCCGTCTTTGCGTTTCGTGTCGCCGTCTGTGATTGGACAGAAAAATAAGTCACATGATCACCATTGGTTGTTCCCCTTCAACTCAAAATAAGGTTGAGACGCCATGTTTGTAGTTCTCTGGGAGGTATCTGTGTTTTCACACCTTGCTGACATTTCATTGGGTTAAACTGAGTTCAATTCAATACCTGATTGGCTGGCACCAGAAATATTTAAATTAAGCAGTGTACTGAGAGTTTCCCGCCCCCCTAGTGGTGATTTCATGCAGTGCACTGTTAGTTTGACAGAGAGGGGTGTCTGCATTTTTGACGCTATTAAAATTCATAAATGAACTGACACCATCACACCTGCTGACAAACACGCAGTCGAAAGAAACTAGCAGCGGGTCTCAGCCAATCAGAGAGCAGATGAGGCGACTCACCCCTTCAGACTGAAAGTTCTTCTTGTTTATGATTTTCACTGCAAACTTCCTGCAGGTGGATCGCTCGAAAGCCAGCCGGACCTCGCCACACACTCCTCTGAAACACACACAGTCAGCAGGGTGGCACAGGAAATGACATCACAACGCCACGAAACAACTCACGTGCCGATGCGTCGCGTCAGTAGGTATTTGTCTTGCAGGTCTCTGGGTAGGCTGGACTGATCGTCCGACATCAGGTCGATGAAGACAAAGACTGCAGAGAGACATGAGCAGGAGGTGAGACCAGCACCAGGGTGTCCAGGTGTTTTCAGGTGCTGTTCTGGTGGGCGGAGTCACCTCGGTTTCGTTGTTCAGCCAGAGAGATGACGGCGTTATTGACCAGAGGAAGCTTCTTGTCTTTCCCGATCGGAATCCCATCGAGAAAAGTGCCGTTATTACTGAGGTCCTCCACGAAGACCTCCGAGCCCTCCTGACACACACAGGTGGAGAGGGCGACGTTAAAGCCCCGTGAGCGCAGTACTCACAGTACGATCAGTGCTAATATCAGTGGTAGTAGTACTGCAGTAGTCTCACTCTGTAGATCCTGAAGTGTTTCTTGCTGTAGATTCGGAACTTTCTGGAATTTCGGTCATTTGGATCCTCCAGGACGTAGTTACACTTGGAGTCCCGTCCAAACAGGTACTGGTCCTCTATGCAGTCTGTAAACAAACAAACAGGAAACAGGAAGTGCTCCTCTATGCAGTCTTCTGCCCCCCCCGTGGAATTACAAAACCTGCAATTCTGGGATTTTATTTGGTTGCTAATTAGCAGCAGCAGCTAGCTCATCCTTTGGTCACTGCTTGAAACAGGAAGAGGTGTTAAAAAAACCAGGCTGCCACGTCCATCTTTTATCTACAGTCTAAAGAGCTGTCACACCTGAAGCACTGTCTGCTGAACAGAAGTATCCTGATTACTTCATGTGTTATTTAAAGTATGGAACAGCAGAGCTCGGCTGGCTGATTATGCTAATTCTGCTGCTAATTCTACTAATTACTATTTCCAGACAGCACAATATGTTCAGTTTAATGGAACCTGATTAAGAACAGAGTGAACAGAGGACGAGCCGGCGTGTTGTGAGCAGCGGTACCGTGGCTCCTGAAGCCCGGGACCATGGGCAGTAGGCGGCCCCAGGGTTGCGGCTCGGGCTCCTCTGGGACGGACGCGAGCGTTACGGGGATGGTGTCCACGCTGCTCAGAGTCCCCGAGCCACTCGACGACTGACTGGCTGAGCTGGGCCCACTGGATGAACTGGAACCAGGCTGGGACTGGGACTGGGACTTGGCCTGGGACGGGGACAGGGTGGACTGGGTTTGGGACTGAGGACGCTCCCCCTCAGGAGGCCCCTTTTCAGACATCCTTCAGCTCTGCAGACACATGAGAGACAAAATCAAGAACAAGAGAAGAAGAGTTTGGGTTTCTGCCGCAGGATCTTGGACATCCGTGGGCTCGGAGCCCCAGAGCACACAGTGCAACATCCCCACGCCCCACTGTGGCAGCGTTCAAACACAGACCGCGTGTCCGAGACTCACACTCACCGTGAAACCGGAACCCCGCCGGTGCTGTCAGTGTGCGCGCGCCTTCTCAGCGTGCGCGCGCCTTCTCAGCGAGCTCTGCACTCAGCCGAGCCAGAACCAGCATCCGGGTCTCTGCGCGTCCACGAACCGCGACGCGTGCTTCGATTTCTTGACCGGGACCTTGCGGGACACGCGCTTCCTTGTGGGCTATTTTTTTCTCTGACGTCACGAAGTGGTTCCAGCCAATGATAAGTGGGAATGTGGATCACGTGCACCGGGAGCCGTCGGCTGGTGTTTCCGGGTTTGGTTTGGTCCCGCAGAGGAGATTCAGAGGCTGATCGATAGTTATGATCGATACGTGAACGGAAGTCAGGGGGCGGAGCGAGCCACGTGTCTGTCTGCACACCTGTCTGCGAGTCCGACATGTCCAACCAGAGAGGCGGCAAGACTCTGATCATCACAGACGGTGAGTGTCTGGGGGGGAGGGGGTCTGCAGTCGCCATGTGAGCCTCCGTCACAGCTCCAGCTGTTCTGTGTGTGCAGATGAGGAGGTGGAGGTGGAGGTGGAGGCGGAGGAGCTCAACCCGTTCTCCTTCAGAGAGTTTCTGCGCTGGAAGAACCAGGACCCGGACCCGAAGCAGGCACGCACTGAGGTCAGAGCTGCACAGCTGGAGGTGCACCTCTGTCCTCCGGTAAGGCAGCGAGCACAAACACAGAGTGGGTCTGTGCTCACAGCTGTGACACGCGTGTACATGTGCATATTTAAAAGAGTGACACAAACTTAAAACCGCTGCGCTGTGGCGGTCGTGGATGTGATCGCTGTGGGCCGAGCGTGTAATCGGCTCACAGCTCAGACTCAAACCGTCCATCGGCCCCACGCTGAGTGTTCAGCCCACGTCATGCTGCTGTAACTGTTCTCATGAAACTGCAGAGGTGACCTGAGCTCAGCTGCTGTTTCTCAAAATCTGCAGAAAACAGCGTCTCCATCACAAACACACGCGTGTCACAGCTGTGAGCACAGACCCACGCTGAGCGCCTGCAGTGACACAACACATGCTCTGTGACGTCATCTGACCCCACCTGCTCCTCCTCGGAACGACCACAAACCAACGAGGTTACAACACAGCGTGGAGTCAGATGTGCGTTTTGTAGTCCAGCTCCGGCGTCACGCCGTTAAGCAGACACGAGTCTCAGCATCAGAAAGACTTTATTTATCCCCAAGGGGCAAGTAACAAACAACAGAGCAGCATAACGTTGATGATAAGGACAATAAGAGCAGGCAATAAGAGTGAGATAATAAATACACAGAATATACAGTTTTAAAATTAAAGTGACTAAAAGTGAATAAAGTGTCGGTAGTGTAAGAAGAGAGTAGTTCCTGTTTCTGGTGGGGGAAATGTTCTTATTGGCTGGAGTTAAAAAGCAGAGCTGCTTTGGGGACAAAGGTGGCGCTCCTCCTCCTCTCAGTCCTGCAGGAAATGCAGCGGAGGCGTCGCCCAGAGGGTGAAGAATGTGAGCGGGGTCGTTGATGATTTTGGCTGCCTGTCTGAGGCCTGTTGGCTGAAAACCTGCCAGACACTGATGCAGTGCGCTGCAGTCTGTTCCTGTATGAAGGCTGAGGGAGTGGAACCAGCAGCTGATGGAGAAGGTCATGATGCTTTCCAGGAAGGCGTAGTAAAAAGTCATCATGATGGGTGTGCTGGCTCCTAAGGAGGTGTAGCCGTTGGTGGCACCTCCTGAGAATCTCCTCAGTGTTTGTCAAAGATGGTTCCCAGGTATTTGTACTCCTCAGCTACCTCCGCTGGTTTCCCGTGGATGGTGGTGGTGACTGAAGCAGCCAGATCCCTCTGCCTGCTGGAGAAGGTCACCACCATCTCTTTGGTGTTGCTCACGTTCAGTTCAAGGTTAGGAAAATCCCAAAAAGCTGGTTGTGTTCATCTGGACGTTTTCAGTGGGAGTCTCATCATCAGGTGACTCCTTCAGTGTCAGCTGACTGCAGGTTCCAACCTTATAAACAGGACATCTGCATAACGACTGACACAGCAGTATGGGCCCACTCTAACCCACTGATGAGTCCCACTCACAGAGGGTTGGGGAATGGCTGCAGTCACTGTAAGATGGTGACAGGTGTTCCCTTAGGCCCCTCCTTCATGCTTCGACATCAACAACCCACTGACAGGTGTCAGTATTTCCACGGCTGGACAGTTAAAAACAGTGTTTCTGTCGCTGCCACAGTGTAACCTGAAGTGTCCATCAAAAGGACCAATCACACCGGGAGCCTGTGCTTCTTTAGGCTCCGCCTACCCATAATAGCGTGAAACTAGCAGCGTGTTGGTTATGGAATATAATTTCGTACATTTCAGTTCAAATTCAATACCTGCGACTGATTCGCAGACAAATATAAATAAACTGCAGCCACAGTCTGAAGTCACATTTAAACGTGATCCTTTGTATGTTTCACACAACATGAACTGATGCATGCATATTTATTTACTGAAGAGAAAACTGTACAACAAACAATAGTTGAACTAAATACATGTGGATCAATCAGAGCTGTGTGTGGCTCCCTGTATTCTGTCTGTCCTGCAGGACAAAGATCAGCGAGCGGGTCCCTGCATGCAGCTGCTACAGTTAGTGTTGGAGATGCTTCTGCAAATATCTAGAAACCGTTTCAGTGTTTCCACGACTGCAGAGATCAGCTGGTCTCCTCTGCATGTCTCAGCTGCTGCTGGCTCCTCCTCCTCCTCTTCACACACTGTCCCGGTGTATCATCAGGGGTGGAGAGCCTCTGTGCCGTCTCCTCTCTCCTGACTCTGGACTCAACCGTGGCCGTTAACAACAAAGGCAGAAAATTTGATCAAATATCTGTTAACAGATGAAAACACAGTTTTCTCCTCTAAGCACACGGTCTGTCTATCATTAGTAGCTTATACAGGATGAGAACTTCAGCGCAGCATGCTTGAGTCTGTGTCCTCAGCACAGTCCACGGGCCAGATGTTTGGTCCCCGTAAACACACTTGGCGCACAGCCTGAACCGTCTGCTCGGTGTAAACGTTGACGTACGTTTGGCTTCACAGCGACAAACAGACCAAAGCTCGTACGACCCGAGCCACGTTAGATATCGCTAACGTCACCTAACTTCGCCGAAGGTTAGCTGAGTTTAACGTGTTTTCAGATTCTTCGTTATGCTAACATTCGTCCGTTTCTGGACCACTTCCCTTCGACAGGCCGCCATTTTTTCCAAAACATTTCTTCAACCTCAGATTCGCAGTGAATCCTGGGATAGCGTGGACCACGAAGGATACACCCGACCCGCCTCACACAGCCTCTGTCTGTCTCATCAGGAGGAGGAGGAGGAGTGGGGGCGGAGCTTTCAGTCAGGCATTGGCAGCACCTCCTCCCTGTGCACAGAGGAGGAAGAAGAAGAGGAGGAGACCAGGTGAGTCAGATGAAGGGCGGGGCGTAAAAATGTCCGAGCAGCTTCTGTGCAGATGAAACTGCACCTGCCGTGAAGTCACCTTCACCTGTGTCACCAGGTTCTCCTCCAAACCTGAAGCAGCTGCAGGAGGAGGTGCAGTAGGAGGAGGAGAGAACTATGAAGGAGATGACGAGACCTCAATGGCTGAGCCAGCCACCTTCTGCAGGAGGAGGAGTGCCAGGAGCAGCCAGACGCAGCAGGTAACCCAACCACGGAGCGCTTAGTTCAGGGAGCGTGGGACAAAGCAGAACAGGCGTGTTAACGAGCTCCTGTTCTGTCTCAGCTGAAGGAGGAGAACGCAGCACTGAGGAGGACCGTCAGGGAGCTGCAGAGGAGAGCCGAAGTGAACGAACGCAGGTTTGTACCAACCAATCACAGGACAGCGCTGCAATATGTCGCTGACCGATCATTTACCCAGCATGCCTCTGTCTCCCAGGGCGTCGCAGCTCTCGGAGGAGCTGCTGCAGAGGAGGCGTCAGGAGGAGAAGGAGGCCCAGGACCTGGAGAGCATGGTTCACTCTGTGGAGCAGAACCTCCACCTGATGACGGTACACACAAACACAGTGTTTGCATGAACATGTGTGTGTGTGTGTGAGATTGTGTGTGTAAAAATACTCTACGTCTGTCCATGTTAGAGGCGAGCGGTGAAAGCGGAGAACGCCGTTTCCAAACTGAAGGCGGAGCTACAGCAGCTGCAGGTGAGATGGAGAATGAATCATTGATTATTGATAATCTGCTGGCTGTGTGTATCAGCGCGCGTGTGTGTGTGTTTGAGGCCGAGGTGGATTCTCTGCGGGCTGAGAACAACGGTCTGAAGTCGATGGAGTCTCAAGTCGTCATGACGATGAGGCAAAATGCTCAGGTGGCATCCGACTACCTGAACAAGATGGCGAGCCACGCCCACTCCTCCATCAGGTCAGTACCTGCAGACACATACAGCCATCAGCCACAACACCAAGCTGTTAATGCTGCTACTCTCTCCCTGTCACCTGTCTGTCTCACCTGTGTCTGTCTCACCTGTCTCTGTCTCACCTGTCTCTGCAGGCAGCTGCTGGGGGAAGCAGAGACTCTGCGTTTGGTGTCTCAGCTGCTGCAGTCCATCGATAAAATCTCCTCCCTGAACTCAGAGTCCTGAACTCCTTCGGACCTCCTGGTTGTCATGGAAACATCCAGGAGAGGTCTGTCTGTGAGATCAGAGGTCAGCAGGTATTTTATTTTGGAAGGCCCCAGCTATGCTGACTGCTGATTGGTGGACTGTGACTGTGTGAGGGCCGAGCATCATGTTGATTCATAAACTCTGTGATAATAAAGCGCTCTGATGATCGGAGGTGTGCACCACGAAGATGACGTTTTGGCTGATCCGGGTGACTTCAGGGTTAATGTCGGTTTCCTGAAGGTGGCTGGCCAATCAGCTGTCCTGAACGTACCGTCACCATTCCTGGAGGATCCCTCGGACCACTACGGGGAGAACGGGAGGGTCTGGGGGCTTCGTGCGCTGAGCTTCAATAGTCTTTTTTCCCCCCTGTTGGCAGCAAGTTCAAGTTTATTTATATAGCACATCTGTTGACAAAAGTAGTCAAAGCAGAAAACATAAAATAGGATAAAACAAAGTTGAAGCGGTTTCATTGTTCTGTAAACATTCATGTATTCGTGCTGAGCTCGTGTCAGGTTTGTAATGTGGCACACGCCACCCCCCCAATGCGCAGATCAAATCCTGGGTTATCTTGGCAGGTTGTAACCGGCTGTATCCTGATCGCCAGCGTTAGTGTAACATAAGGTAAAGATGCCATCTTGTATGTCCCAGCTCCAAGGGGGCGTGTCAGAGTGTTTACCTGGATAAATAAGGATGTGTGCGTGACTTTTTCCAAAACTGATTGCAGCTTCTACTTTGTATAAAACAGGGAAACATCCTCACCGCCCGTGCAGAAGTGCAGCTTTCGTATTTGTTGCGTCTCATCGAGAAAAACACGATTGGCTAAAGAGACAACCAGGAAACAAGAACAAGTAAATAAGAGAAAGCATGATGTCTGATACAGTCGATCAGACAGGTCATTTCCCACATATACAAAACCAACTATAATACACAATATAAAACAGGTGACTGGGTGTGTGTCTGTCTGTGTGTGCCCTGTGGTAGACCCGTCCAGGGTGTACCCTGTACCCACAGGCACCTGGGAAAGTTTTAGCCCCACCCCCCGTGACCCTGACCTGGATGAGAGGAAGAGAATGGATGAAAAATATGAGCCACAGAAAACAGAACAACAGATGCAGCCATGAGAAATACACAGAAAGCCTAAACTGAGCTGGCGTCGCTTCGAGGACTCCGATCGTTCGACTGACTCGGGACTGTTGACTCGTTTAAGCTAACTTACATCCTGCTGTAACCAGGCAGACCAACTGATATGTACCAACAGAGAGACCTGATGTTTAATAATGATTAAATAAAAATGTTCAATAATAAGAAATGGTGTGTTACTGCCACCTGCTGGTGTGGAGTGTGAACTGCAGCCAAACAGAGTCTAGGATGTAGCAGTGAGTAAAAGTGAAATGGAAGAAAATGTTAGATGAACTGGAGCTCTGTGAGTTAGGACTGGTTTTAAATGAAGTTTACTTTATTTATTTAAGGTACTTAAAAGGATGAATGTCTGCTCGCTTTAGCTCATGGTACAGCCGCCTTCATATCAACATGCGTGTAAACTGTAAGTGTTGCTAGGCAATAGTTTTACATCCATTCCCAAGGAGTCAAAATGACATGTCGGGCAGTTTTAGGTGGTCTTAATCTTTTTCTTTTGATCACACACAACTCAAAATTCCCTGTTTGATGAAAAAGTCCGTTTCAGGAAAAGTCATGAAAATGTTTTGTTTGAATTATAACAGAGTTATATGAATTTCAAAATGTCAGTGGATGGATATGGCGTGCCGGTGTTAACGGACGGCTTCGCTTCCTGCTTTTCGCCTGATCCGAGGTCTCGTTTTGTGCCTGATGTGGTGTGGAGGGTTTGTGGGGACGATCGAGAGTGTTCTCTCACTTTATATTGGGATTTTTTTTTTTTTTTTTTTTGCGCCTGTCCCGTTTGGCTCTTTTGCATCAGAATTGTTGTCTAAAGGCAAAGAAAGATGCCCAACGGATTTACTTTACCAAATTGACCATCCCAGCCTTGCCGTAATGGTCCATTTGATTCACCTTTTATTGTTTATTTTATTTTCACTTGCTGAATACGGGACAGACTTGACTGGAGGAAAGAGGGGGAGAAAGAAAGAGGGAAAGAGAAACAGCTGAGAAGAGGGACGGGGGAGAAGGGCAAAAGACAAAAACCAACAGAATGAGCAGAGAAAATAAATTTAAAAAAAAAATGCATCTATCGATCACCTGCTGAGAAAGAAACAAGAAAACAAGCAGAAGAGAACAAGAGCAATAGAATAAACAACATCACAATGATATATGGGAATATGACAGTAAATACTAAATATTAAACATTATTGTGCAGCACATAAGATCAACAGAACACAGTGTGCTTTGAGGTAGGAGCCAAAAAGGGTGTAGTTTGTGGGTGTGATCACCCGTGTGTACACCTGTGAGCATGGACGCGCTTGTTTTTAAAAGGTTCCTTCATGTAATGATCTGCTAGAGGGTGTGGGGGGGCCACAGCCCCGTCCTCCAGGGCATGAAGCAGGTATGGAGGAGATCAAAACTCCAGACATCCAGAGGCCCCCAGAACACAAGAGACCAAGGAAGACCAAGCTTCAGATGAAGCTTTGACACATGAAAAGTAGAGCTGGGCGATATGAGATTTTTTCATATCGCGATATGTTTTTTCATTTCAGGCGATAACGATATCTATCACGATATCAGCCAAATAACTATATTTGTAAGATTTAAATGTGCCGTTGCTCACAAGTAAAATGTGAAATAATCAGCAGCTTGTTATGATTTAAATATTTATTTCCCATAATAAGTTCAACAGGGTAGACGTACTTAAGGAACATGAGACTTTTTCAGATAAATAAAGGCAAATATTGCAAACTACACAAAAGGCAGCCGCTAAAGCGTTTAAGTTTCAAAACAGACTAAACTGTCAATTCCACTTAGAAACAAAATATTAATTCTAAAAATAAATCTTACTTTGTTTTACAGAAGAACAGACAAAATTGACTAACTTTTGTCAACATCAAATAAACTGAGAACTAAAAGGAAATTCTCGACCTCTCCTTGTTGTATAGCTGAGCTTTTCAAACAGTTGTAACAGTTACTAGTCTGACAAAAGCCGAATGATGAATCAGCGCTTCCAGTCAGAGACTGAGCTGCACCGCTTTATTGTATTTCCAGACTTGCTTTCGGCACATTTACAGTGGACGCTACTCTGTTTTTGTCAGACTTGAAATAGCAGAAACACCTTCACACTACGGAGCTTCTGTGGCTCTTCCGTTCAACAATCTCTCCGGCGTTGGAACCATCGTCTGTTTTCTCTTCGGTAACCTTCGGTCGCGCTCTCGGCACACTCATTTCCTCCGTTACCCGGCGGCACGGTGGCTGGCTGCTTCCCAAACAAATACACATGTGCGGCTTGGCACTTGTGCTGTACGTAACAAGTCACGTGACGTGACGCTGCAGCTGTGATTGGTTCGGCTCTGCGCTACTTAATTTGGATTGGCTGTTCTTTTTCTTTTTTTTTAAGAGGACGAGCGGTGAGGCCTATCGCAATAGTTAAATTTTTCTATCGAGAAAAAGTTATTTCACAATACATATCGTTATCGTTCTATCGCCCAGCTCTAATGAAAGGCTGTGACTTTATTGAAACAGAGCCAATCAAACAGATTGATTGATTGGAGTGATGATAGGATCGATAATCGCTGCTGGAGTCAAACCTCTGAGATCACAGGGATTGAAGATAATCAGGATGCTTGAGTCTGGTTTCTGCTCAGAGTGAGCATGCTCAGCTCTGTTACCATGACAACCATGGCAGCTCTCACTGGCACAGCCTTTTTATACTCTTCTTCACAGCTTCTGGGTGGACTAGCACACTGCGAGCCTGGACTGAGTGGACCCCGTTTGTCCTCGGCCTGAGACGGACACACTTTGCTGATGTGGGACTTTCTGGGATTCTGCATCAAACTGAGTTGAAAGATTTGTGCGCAGACAGAGTTTTAAAGCGATATCGTGACAGAAATGTGAACTTCCAACAGAAAACACTGACAGAACTCCAATAAGCTGTAATAATAGGAGTCAGAGCTGTTAATGTGAATGGAGCCAGGGTCTATAATCCCATTAAAATACAGATGAAAGTGCTGTGAGTAGGATTAAAGCTTCAGTCAGATCCTAAAAACACTGAAAAGTACTAAACTAAGATGGGTGTAGATCCCGTGTGCTGAGGGAGGAGTCGTACCGTGCAGACGGTGTCTGATTGGCTGAGAGCTACTGACCTCACAGAAACGCAGCCTTTATATACCCGACACTGATCATGTGACCCGAAGGATTCTTAGGAAAACGTGAGCGTATTACTCGGTACCCTGACCCACTCGCCACTTTCCACAGAACTCATGCTGACTTCCTGCCACAGCTAACCACCACAAGAAACACCATATTTATACACCAGTGCACCAAATCACAGGCTGTTTCCACATAAGACTGAAAGTCCCAGCCAGGAGACCATCCTGGTATCAGGTTAACACACACCTGTCCCACAGGCTCCACGCTGAAAATTTACCCACAATGCATTTTTCCTCTAAGTCAAAGACATCAAACTGTGATATGTGTCCTCATACTGATGATCACTGCATCAACAACATTGTGAGTTTTGCAGTGGGTGTTACAGTGTTTGTAGTTTTTCAGCCCTGAAAGTTTTCTGGACTTATGAAGTAAAGAAAATCATTCAAAAGGGTCAAATTTGTAGTTTTAACTCATTTATGTGGAAAACCTTCATTTAAAAGGGCGACCGTGGCTCAGGGGGTTGGGAATCGCATCTGTAACCGGAAGGTCGCCGGTTCGATCCCTGGGCTCTCTGTCCTGGTCGTTGTGTCCCTGGGCAAGACACTTTACCCTACTTGCCTACTGGTGTTGGCCAGAGGGGCCGATGGCGCAATATGGCAGCCTCGCTTCTGTCAGTTTGCCCCAGGGCAGCTGTGGCTACAACTGTAGCTTTCCTCCACCAGTGTATGAATGTGAGAGTGAATGAATAGTGGTATTGTAAAGCGCTTTGGGTGCCTTGAAAAGCGCTATATAAATCCAATCCATTATTATTAAAATGTAAATCTTTGTTTGGCAGACACACTGACCCCGAGGTCATGTGGCTCACTGGCTTCACATCAAACCTGCAGAGTCCAGCTTATCATCATCGCAGTATGTGTGAGGAAGTGTTGGAGTTGGTGCACAGCGGACGCCTTTGGTGGACTCCGCCTCTCGCCCTCGCAGAGCCAGGATAGGCTCCAGAATTTGTGCATACGTTCATTTTTGTATTTCAAAAAGATGATTCGTTAAACGTGTTGGTGGGTTTAAAAATATAAAGAATATAACCTTTTCTTCTCTAATTTTATGATTTTGTCAGATTTTAGGATAATCCTTTAATTGTCCCACAAGGGGAAATTTGGTTGTAACAGCAGCCAAAAAGACACATATACAAACAAACAGGACACAGAGCAGAAACATACACAATTTTTCTTACATATTTACATTAAGGACAATCGTTGCTATAAACAGAGTACTGTACAGTTATTAAATTAAATAAAATAACTACAGGTAAGAGGCAAACCAGGTTGTAGTGCGAATCGGTTAATTAACTTATTGCAGTTACAGCACAGATGTAAACATCTGTGTTTGTTGGGAGCAGTTCTGATTGTACAGTCTGACAGCTGCAGGGAGGAAGGACCTGTGGAAACGCTCCTTCATGCATCGAGGACGCAGTAGTCTGTCACTGCAGGAGCTCTGCAGTTCAGCAACATTTACATGCATGGGGTGGGAGACTCTGTCCATCGGAGATGTTATTTTGGCCAGAGTCCTTCTGTCTCCCACCCCTGCACTGGGTCCAGGGTGCATCCCAGAACAGAGCTGGGAACAGAGCATTTTAGATCAAAATGTGAGTTTGTTCCCAGAGCACAGCGGGCGTACGCTCCCCGTGGTGCGTCACATCTCCCGACCCTGTCCAGTGGGCTGGGTTCTGGCCCCCGAGCCTTATGTTTGGCTTGTCTGAGGGCTGCAGTTCACACTCCGCGCCAGCCGGTGGCGGTAACGCACCGTGTCGTTGTTTTCCATCCACCAATAAATTTCGAGCAGCCGGGGTGGTGGACGCTGATTGGTCGGCGGACCGGACTCGAGGCTTCTTAACAGATCAGTCTTCAATAATCAGTCATGATCCGAGCTCCACGTGCGCCTGAGACGTGGACCGGGACCCGACGGGACGCTCCACGCGGACGTGTCCGCGGGGCGACCAGGTGAGCCTTAGGGTTCCCAGGACCCACTTCCGGTGTTTCTGTGTGTTTTATTTCTCTGCTCGTGTTGGTGAATATTCTGCAGATTTAAATGATGTAAGTCAGGACATGCGTGACGTCATTCACAGACTCGGCGCTACATCATAAATAATCCTTCCGGTCGCTTTAGTGTCGTTGTGTAAGTGTCGTGTTTATGTCTCAGTGACCGTGCGTGGATCTACAACAGCTGCTGTGCGGCTCCGCCTGTGGTCCACGGTCACCGCGTCCCACCCTGCTGTCTGCTGCTAACACCTGGGTGTATTTGACACACTCGTGTGTTTTAGTTTCTTTTTCTCTGTCACATAGAGCAGGGCAGATAAAATATTTATCACGATATACATTTGAAAATGTGCGATAATGATATAACTGACGATATAATTGACACTGGACAAATACTTTACAACTCCTCAACTTTATTAGTGCAAAAACCATCAATGTATGTTCACTTAATCAAGCAGCTGTTTTTTATCTGCATTAAAGTTATATAAACATTTAACAGTGCAAATTGCTCGCTAACAGTTTAACCAAAAGGCATTTCCAGTGGAAACCGGCCGACATATCCTCAGCATAACCATGTATAACATCCACAAACCTTAAAAAGAGGTTCTACACACACAATACGGTAATAGACCCTGTGCACGAGACAATGCTAACTTCCTGGTTTGAGACCGGATGTAGGGTTGTACATTTCCGGTAGCTTTACTTTGCAGTCAATCGCTACTGCAAAGATATATCCTCCAAAATCATGTCCAAAACTCTAAAACGGAAAGATGGCGTTAAGTTACAAAGAGAAGGTGGGAACACTCACCGCTGTTGTGTCATAAAAAATCTAATGATCAATTTTGACGTTTAAAGAGTTTAGATCGATCAGCTGTTTACATCGCTCAACACAAGCAGAACTGCAGCACTGCAGCAGAAGACACATCGTCCACATGCAGAAGCACATCTCTGTATAGTGACTGGTCTCATGATTCAAACAGGCAAATGTTCAGCATTCAAACTACAGGTGAAGAATAGTCAAACCAGATGTTTCCCCGTTATGTTGATATCAGCTCGTCAAGTACACACCTACACAGCATGTTAACAAACCGTGAAAAAAGCCACACAAAATGAATGATTGTAACGGTTTCTATACATTAGTATTTACGAAGGGTATGTTGTGACTTGCCTTCAAAATTACAGCGGTCCCTCGCTATAACGCGCTTCACCTTTCACCTCGCTGTTTCAGATTGTTTAGTGCAAGTTTGCACGTTTTTTAGTGCAAGTTTGCACTTTTTTTTTTTTTTTTTTTTTTTTTGTTTGTTTTTTTTGTTTTTTGTTTTTTACGTCACATTGTGTCCTGCGTCCTGATCGCTGCAGACGATCTCCTCCGTGACGTCTCTCCTGTACAGTACAGAATCGCTGCATCGATGCTAGCAGTGTGACTCTGCAGTGCAGCGCTGTATGTCCACGATGTCCACCAAACGTTTTGCACCGTCAAAAATAAAATTGGCTCCTTGATTTCACCTCTCGCTGGTTATTTTTAGAACATAACACCCGCAATAAACGAGGGACAGCTGAGAAATATAACATTTGAATCCCTTTTCTCTTTTGCTCTGAGGCGCGGGGAAAAATATCGACAAGTCAATGAACATCATTTACAGATATGTTGGGTAAATGCCCGAGACATCTATAGAAATGTAAATCGCCGCTTGATTCATTTGCTTAACTTGTCTTGGACCGTAAACCAGGCGCGAATACGACACCGGAAACAAAGCTCCCCACAGGAGTTTCCACACCGGAAGTAGCATATGCTAACGTGCATATAGTCTATATTATGTTGAAGCACAGTACGTATCACTCCGCGAGGCTCCGCCTACGATAGCCGTAACGCTCCAACAACCCATCAAGCGGTGCAGGTTCGTAGCTCAGTAAAGTCGTACTGAAACATCTGACAGATTTTCGAGCGCCGTGCACATAAAATCGTTTCGAGGTCAGTAAACACAACCAGAGTTCATACATAAGGCACACGGGATTATAAGGGGCTCGGTCGATTTTTCAGATTTTAAGTGCACTGTATTTTCCAAACAACACGGTAATAACGACGGCCCGCTAGCATGCTCCACCAAAAATAGTGCTTTGTTGTGTATCTGACGGACGAAAGCTAAACCAGCTCCACACCACTGAAGCTGCAGCATTTTTACAAACCAGTTCTGGTTCATCCATTTCATTCACCGATCCGCTTTCGCCCTCCTCATTCTGCGTCGCCGCCATGATTTTTCTGCCGTGTGCGTATGAAAACAAAGGCACTGCGCATGCGCGTTTTACCCATATTCTATCGCCATGTTTCATTTTCCTATCATTGCCCAACATTACACCGGTGTTACCGTGAGCGGTATGATAAGATAACTTTTATTAGTCCCACACGTGGGAAATTTGTTTTGTCACAGCAGGAAGTGGACAGTGCAAAAGTTATGAAGCAAAAATTAGAATACAATAAGAATAAATACAGTACACAACTGTACAGAATAGAATAAAATAAAATACTATATACAGTAGAATAAAATAGAATAAGATAAAAATAGAATACAAATGCTATATACAACTGAGTAAAAATACGATGCCAGAAAAGTATTGCACTTAGTGTTATTGCACATGTGTGGATGTGTTTGATCAGTTAAAGTCTTTGTTGTGGAGTCTGACAGCCGTGGGGAGGAAAGACCTGCGAAATCTCTCCGTCCCACACCGTGGGTGCCGCAGTTTCCCACTGAAGGAGCTGCTCAGTGCTGTCACAGTCTCCTGCATGGGGTGGGAGATGTTGTCCAACAGTGATGACAGCTTAGCCGCCATTCTCCTGTCACTCACCACCTCCACTGGGTCCAGAGGGCCTCCTAGAACAGAGCTGGCCCAGCCCTACTGTCACAGTTCAGCGTTGTTTGTCCATCGCTTCTCCCGCCCTGATCTCTGTCCTTCAGTCCAGCGTCAGTAATGGAAATGAACCAACGGGCTGTCCGGCTCACAGCGGGTAATCTGCCCGGTATGCCAGATTACCCGTCCGGTGCTGGGAGGCAGACGGCTTGAGTGGAGGCTGACGGAGAGGCGAGTTTCCTAAAAGAGATCAGCCTTGCGATGTTACCGCACTTCACTGAGGCTCAGCCTTCAGCAGGTGTTTTGGAGACTGCTGATCAGAATTATTGATGGTTACAGATGTAAAAAGGACCCCGTGGGTCTCTGTGTCACAGTGTACTGTAATCCAGATGTGACAGTAGCGAAGGTGTCCAGCAGGTGTGGCTGTGGAGCTGCTGTCAGGTGCAGTTCTGCCTCAGCGTCTCAGGCCCTCACAAACACCAACACTGTAGCTCCCTAACAACTGAAACCATGTTGTGGACTCAGCTAAACTACATTTATTGTTTTTTATTTGTTAATTTGATAAAATTCCTTTATGGGCGTGTTTATTGTGTTTGAATATCTTTGCTGCGTTTCATAAATCTGGCGTTTGTCATAAATACAGTGATATTGGAAAAAAGACAAGCAAATGAAAAGCCACTCTGGAAACCTGCTGAAGCTCAAAATGAAGACTAGTAAGAAAATAGGGGGCGGGGCTTTATTCATGTTTGAATGCCTTTGAGACTCCGAACGTTTAATTTCAGTTTTTCTTTGCTGACTCTGCAGACTGTAATGGAGGCTCCGGCCAGCAGGGGGCAGCAGGTGGTTTTACCTGAAGTCATTACAGCTGAAGTTCTGTGTCTGTGAATGATGCATGCTGGGAAAACGGACCACGAGCCGCTGTGACATCGGCACAGGTGAGCGGGTGGGTGGGATTCTGGGACGTGCTCAGACTGAGGTGTGTCACATGACCCTGCTGCTCTACAGGGTCCACCTCACTCAGCTGAGAGCAGGAAACGAAGCAGGAGCCGGGGAGTCTGCTCGTCCTCAGTGTTTACATGAAACTAATATTACGATTGTCAATAATCAATGAGCCAATGTTTCTGACTCCTCTTAAATCTGACTTCTTTAAAGGGCCAGTTCACCCAAAAACACTAAACCTCCACCGTCAAATGTCGCTCTGCCTGGAAGTGATGTAATAAAAGGCCGACTGAAGCCCCTCCCACAGCAGTCTGTTCACAGAGGGGAGGGGCCGTGACAAAACCGGACTGAAGCGTACTCTGATCCAGGCGGCACGTGGCGTCCACGACTTCCACGGCTTCCACGGCTACAATCTAACCATCAGTTTGTGTTCTTGCAGGTGGCTCTGCTCTCTGATTGGATCCTGAGCTGTGATGTCATCGGTGGCACCTCAGCCACAAAGGTCAGGTTTGATGTGAGTGTGTGGTGATGTCGCAGGGTGGGCGGGTCTTCTGGGAGATGATGTGAACAAAAGGCCGAATTGTAGCGCCCCCGCCAGGCAGTGTGTTCTCAGAGCGGGGCGCCGTGACAAAGACCGACCGAAGCGTTCGTCTGATCCCAGAACGTCACGTGACCAGACAGCTGACTGAGCAGGTTGGGTCACGTGACCGTGACAGTTTTATTCCCATGTTCAGCAAACTTCCTGTTTTTCTTCTTCTGCAGTTTCCTGACGGCGTCCTGTGTGAGCGCGGTGTCGGGATGGTCTGTGGCTGTGCCGCAGTAAAGAGGAGGAGTTCTGACCACGCCTCTCTGCGGTCTGTGAGCTCTGATCCAGACTCTCCCAGCTGTGTCGTTTAAGCCAGTTTGGGACAATTTGTTTTTAATTTGCTGTTTAAATATTTTTAAACAGCCAAATGCAGCAAATCTCACACTGATCAAAACTCTGCAAATTAATGTTCAGTATATTTATTTATTCATGGGAATAAAAAAAACTGGAAATAAATTATTAAATATATGAATGATTAAATTACAATTCTATTAATTTGACACACTTGTTCAAATTTAAATAGACTGGCGAGGAAATGATTAAGACGTAAACCTGAGGGGGGCTAAATAAGTATAAACATAAGTGTATACTTCTGCCTACTGCTTTTCAAACAGCTGAATGGATGATATTATGGACTGTTGGTGAATGTATATGTTCGAAATAAAAATGAACTGAACATTGAATAAATTACTGATTTACAATTTAAATTCATGACACATTTAAAAGATTATTTAATGATGTGTTTGATTAATTTTGGGACTCCTGGCCCTCCATATTAAATGGTTATGGGAGATGCCCCCAAGGGTGGTGGAGAATGACCGAGCTAAGATCCTGTGGGACTTCCAGATACAGACGGACAAAATGGTGGTGGCTAACCAACCGGACATAGTGGTGGTAGACAAACAGAAGAAGACGGCCGTAGTGATCGATGTAGCGGTTCCGAATGACAGCAATATCAGGAAGAAGGAACACGAGAAGCTGGAGAAATACCAAGGGCTCAGAGAAGAGCTCGAGAGGATGTGGAGGGTGAAGGTAACGGTGGTCCCCGTGGTAATCGGAGCACTAGGTGCGGTGACTCCCAAACTAGGCGAGTGGCTCCAGCAGATCCCGGGAATAACATCGGAGATCTCTGTCCAGAAGAGCGCAGTCCTGGGAACAGCTAAGATACTGCGCAGGACCCTCAAGCTCCCAGGCCTCTGGTAGAGGACCCGAGCTTGGAGGATTGACCGCCCACAGGGGCGAGCGGGGAGTAATTATGTATATCTATATCTCATATATACAGTGTTGGTCAAGTTACTTGAAAAAAGTAATTAGTTACTAATTATTAATTACTTCTTCAAGAATGTAATCCTGTTACTTTCCTGATTACTTACTTTCAAAAGTAATTAGTTACGTTATTACTTAGTTACTTTTAAAAAAACATGATGCTCCACCTGAATATGTAGTAAAGCAACAGACCCTTCAGCCCAGTTCTATTTATTCTGCATAATCATCATATAAAAGTCTCTTTTTAAAACTTGTTTTACTCTGTTAACTTGATGCATCCAGCAAAAACTAAATTCTGACTGAAGAAGCGTGTTTAACACTGAAACCTGTGTTCTGCATATTCCAGCATAAAATAAAATCGTGTTTTGGAACCTGCTCTGTCAAACAGATGCAAGTAAAACAGAAGAAATGAATGAAATCAAAGACTCAGCAGCTCTTAAATCTATTGTCAGCTGTTTAGCAGGAGTGGGGCGGGTGGAGGTCTGCCCACAGCGGTCATGTCAGTGGGAGAATCCGTGGGTTTCTCTGAATGTCACATTCCCGTGGCAGCGTGCTCGCTGCTCGCTCAGATTAGAAGTTTAATTTTTCGCTGTAGAAAGAAGTTTTCTTCCCACGCAGAGTGAACAGAGGACGCTGTTTCTGTTATTTTTACGGAATCAAACTCAAAGTAATGTGATTACTTCCACGCTTTAAACGCTGCATGGTCGTACATCAGTGAGCCAGGCTGTCGTTCCCACATCCCTCAAATCATTCCTGTACCGAAGAAGTCGTCTCACTCCTGCTTTAACGACTACCGTCCGGTCGCACTCGCCTCCATCACTATATACAAAAAATGTAATATTTCTTTCCATTGCTTTGCCAATGACATTCAAATATATTTCCCTTTGAGCTTGAATGTCACAGATCCATTGCACACATTGTTTAATTGTCTTCATGATGTCAGAGTCTGGTAATCTCAAAACTCTCTCACTTTGAATGAGAGTAAAGCTGAAGTTATTGTCTTTGACAGCCATAAGTCTACAGCCGTATCCCTCTGAACCAACTAACTGATACCCTTGGCCCTCTGCTAGCTACCTCTCTAGAGACTCAGGGGGATTCTTGGATAGCTCCTTCAAATGAGAGAAACAAGTATCCACAGTGGTTAAATCAAGTTTCTATCAACTACGTCACATTTCTAAAGCCAAGCCTTTTCTTTCCCCCAAGGACCTTGAGAAGCTGATTCGTGCGTTCGTTACTTCGAGACTAGACTGCTGTAACTCCCTTTTTTGGCCTCCGTCACTCCTCTCTCTACCGTTTGCATTAGTACAGAACGCTGCTGCACGCCTTTTATCAGCTGCCAGAATGCATGATCATATGACTCTGGTTTTAGCACTAAGATCCTCTAATCAGATGCTCTTAATGCAGCCTAAGGCTAGGCTGAAACAGAGGTGATCGTGCCTTTGCTATTGCAGCACCTAGACTGTGGAACAATCTTACTGCCATTCGCTTCTGAGTCTATTCAGTCTTTTATCTCACTTAAAGACTCTTCTTTTTACTTTGGCCTTGACTTAAGTTAGTTGATCATCATTTGGCAAGCTGCTATGTTTGTGTTGGAGGTTATGTATGGGAATCTCAGGAGCAGGGCCACGCCTCCAAACGCGCTCCTTCCGGTTGTCATCTATATAGGTGCCCCCAGTTCTGCAAGCTGTGCCCCTCCCTCCTTGTTCTCAATTCTGTAACACGGGGATCTGCCAGGCCCAGGAGCCGTTGCCAGTCCCCATCGAGGCCTTCCCCAAACCGCAGCTCAGTTGATGTCAAAGCATTACCTACTAAAACGCTGTCAAACCTAAAATGAGGGCGTGGGCCCAGCGAGTGAAATGGTAAATTATTTTACTTGCTCTTAGTTTGTGAAGCACTTTGATCGACATTGTTTTTAAATGTGCTGTATAAATACATTTTGATTTGCTCGCATGAAGCTTTGAACGGTTAATCGAGACATTTCTTCCCTCCAACCTGGACCCGTTTCAGTTCACATACTGACTGCACACCATCACACAGCTCCAACCTTTTCATCAAGTTTGCAGCCGACACAGCTGTGGTAGGTCACATCAGCAACAACGATGAGGCCTACTACAGGACTGAAGTTAAACATCTGGCCAAGTGGTTCAGCAACAACAACCTGTCCCTGAATGTGGAGAAGACTAAGGAGATCATCACAGACTTCAGGAGAACTCACACTCTGCACACCCCACTAACCATCAATGGTGTTGCTGTGGAGGGTAGGCAGCACCAAGTTCCTGCACATCTCTCCTGGTCAGCAAAGCCCAACAGCGACTCTACTTCCTCTGCAAACTGAGGACAGCGAGAGCATCAACCTCCACTATGAGCAGCTTCTACAGAGGCACCGTGGAGAGCATCCTCACAGCTGCATCACTGTGTGGTGTGGCTCCTGGGTGCTGCTGGAAACAGCTACGACGGGTAGTGAGAGCAGCAGAGAGGATCGTGGGTACCTCTGTTCCCTCCCTCCAGGACATCTACTGCACCCGTCTCACCTGAAAGCTCTCTGCATCACAGGTGACTCCACCCATCCGTCCAACAGCTATTTCAGTTTGCTGCCATCAGGAAGGAGACTGAAGAGCCTCGAGGCCAGAACCAGCAGACTGAGAGACAGCTTCATCCATCAGGCTGTCAGGATGCTGAACTCTCTCTCACACCACCTCCAGACCTGCATCCACCTCTCCCCTCTGAACCCCCTAGGCATACAAAACTCTGAACCTCCACCATCGCCCTTTCACTGGCGGGGAGCAGATCGATCAAACCTTCGGCCGGTGGATCCGGTTGTCGTGGAAGTTTCTGACCCAGCTCCCAGCAAATAAGACCTTTATTTTGAAGGATTTCTTTTCATTGGATTTCCTCTGTCTAACTGAAACCTGCACATCACCCGGTGAGTTAAGCAGCTTTTCTGAACTGCCAGCTGGCTGTGCATCTTTTAGTGCTCTGAGAGCTTCTTGTCGCAGCGGAGGGTTAGCTGCTGTTTTTAAAGCCCACTTCGACCTTAAGCAGCTATCCTCATCGACATGCACCAGCTTTCAGCTCTGTTTCTGTGAACTCCCCTTCGCTGCTGTGTGCAGTAGTTTACCGGCCTCTTAGATATAATAAGGATTTTTTATCTCAGTGACTTCCTAGCTGACTGTGCATCACGATACGACCAGATCCTGCTGCTCAGTGATTTTAATATCCACCTGTGTTACCCAGAGAAGCTCCTGGGACTTAGTGAACTCTTTTAATCTCATTCAGCTCGTTAAGGGTGCCACATTATCTTCGGTGTTATCATATCATCTGTCTGTAACTTACACGTCGAGGATGCTGTATTCTCTGACCAAGTTGCTGCTCATAGTCCTGCTGTTAAACGGGTTCCACCTGTGCGACACCGTCGTGCCTTTGGCTCAGATACTGCTGAGCATTTTTCTACACAGGACATATGAAGGCCCTCCTCAGATGTACTGTTTGATTGGTCACGATGAACCTGAGTCCAAAGAGGACGTACCTACTGCTGTGATTACTGCGAGGTTCAGTGTGAACTCGGGTTTCTGCTAAATGAAGTCATGTATTGATCCTGCTGAGCTCACCTTACTCTGCTAACAAGCAACAGATGAAGCTTTGACACACGACACAGAGAGATTTCAGATGCTAAACAGACTTTATTGAAAGAGAGACAATAAACAGAATAAAGTGATTCAGAGCTAATCAATCAGATTGGTTGGAGGATCAATGATCGCTGGTGCAGACAAACCTCTGAGATCACAGTGATTGAACATCATTAAAGAAAAAAAACATCATCAGACCTCTGGGTTTCTGCTCAGTGAGCGTGCTCACTTCTTTTACCATGACCGCTCTCACTGATGATAGCACAGGTAGACGGGAGCAGTTCCTGGGTTGCCTGTGTTGAGGTTTTCTGGGTTCACTTTGAGCCCGTCATTGTCATACGCCTGCTTAGCTGCTGGGTCGGCGAGCACGGTGACGGCCTTGATGGGAGCGCTGCCGCTGTCTTTCTTGTACCACAGGAACACCTCCTTTCCTTCGGTGCCCTCGTTCAGATCCTGGTTCACGATTTCATAGCCTTGGTCTTGGAGGCTCTTTTGCTTGACATCACTGGAGGAGATTTCCAGCTCACTGATGGCGTCCTTGGGGTCTGTGGTTTGACGGTACCAGATGAAGATGTAGGGCCCTCCTGCTCCCCTGTTGGTGTCTTCATCCACCCGGATGTAGCCATCATTGAAGTTGTCGTCATCTTCCTCAAATTTAGCAGTGGCCTTGATGTCACAGATGTAGGTGGGGTTCTCTCTCTTCAACCACAGATAGATCCAGTTTCCTCCAGCGCCGTGGTTCAGGTCACAGGCCAGTCTCTCCCAGCCCAGTTTATACTTGTAGGGTTCATCTCCTGCTTGTACAGAGACATCGAGTTTCCTGATGGGAACATCGTACTTTAAGGAACCTTTGTAGTACCACAGGTAGACAGAACCTCCACATGCCCCCTCGTTCAGGTTTTTGTCGATCTTTTTGAACCCTGCACTGGACAGACCCGTGGACATCTCATCGTTGAAGGAAATCTGAATCCTGGTAATTGCATGATCGCCTTTTTTGTACCAGAGGTAGACGAAGTTTCCCCCGGCTCCTTCGTTCAGATTAACAAAGATTTTCTTGAAGCCTTGTTCACGGAGCGCAAACTCCTCGGCTTTGTTCAAAGACACTTGGAGCTCAGCGATGAAAGACATTATGGGTTCCTGCACCAAACAGAGTTGAACGAATCAAGAGTCAATCCAGATATAAAAAGGTTTTAACAAGGGGAATCAGGATAGTATGTAATAATGGCAACAGCACCAACTAAGAAGCTCTTTAAAAGGAAAAAATGCCAACAGAACAATCTGCACACAATCACAGCATCCTTGTGTTTTTATGATATTACAGTCTCCACTCTGAGCCTTAAACCATTAAACTGAACCCAGAGGAACATATGGGAAAAAATAGCTTATTACCACCTTTAATTAATAAGATGATACCAAAGTGTTGGGAGATGATTTTCACCAGAGTAAAATAAAGAGTGAAATGAGGACGCCGAGTGAATGGTGGCAGACTTACGTGTGTGCAGACGTAGTCGGCTGGATGAGGTTTGCTGGACGGCTGCTGATCTCACACAGAAACATCCACATTTAAATACACAGCAGACATGTGATTATAGTCACAATATCAACACACGTGACTGATCGTCATCAAAAACCATGGGCAGCTATTAAGGATTGTACTGGAATGACTGACGATGATTATTGTGAGTTATACTGAAAAGGAAAAATAACAAGCGTTAAATAAACAAAGAAGGGTTCAAACATTACTGATTATGTGTTTAAAGTTTTATGTGTTCATCATTTCTGTCTAATAAAACAGTCCAAGTTTGGGAAATGAGGAAATGAACAGAGTGGAAAGAAGTAGCATGATCAGCACTGTGGCAGCACAGCTGATCCACTTTCAATTCTCACATGAGAAATGAAAGTGAAATAATAAAACAAACAGTAGATTTGTTTTATTATGAAACAAATCTACTGAATTCATGTTTAACTGCAGTTTTTCTTTAGAGTTGGACTTTCCTGATCTTGTTTCCTCCTTCATAAAGTCCACGTTGTCCATTTTGGGTAACCAACATAAAGAAAGATAAAGATTTCTTTGCTCAGTGCTCTGGCATTGTAAAGTGAAGTTGGAGCAGGGCTAACGTTTCAGCAGACTAGCACACACAGAATAAAATGTGTGAGTATGAAAGTGTGACAGGCGGACTAGGCTGGTACAGAGTGTTGGACTCTGTACTGGTTTAGATCTTTGGATAGAAGGGAAGCACTGGGAGTAGTGGTCACCAGAAGCGGGTTTCTAAGAAGAGAGGAGAGCAGTGTTAATCCAAGGTTTTCATGCAGGTGGGAGCTGAAGGTTACTGCTGGTGAGGTGGGAATTCTGAACAAGGCCGAGAACATCTGGAGACAGCGTTGTCAATACGTGGAACTACTAGATACTGCAACCACAACACGGGGAGCCGATTTATCGCTGTGGGTAAGCAGATAATATGCCAGCTGATGAACGTGTTCCTCTGTGAGCTGCAGCTGTGTCTGGCAGGCCCTGAGCAGCCGGGGAAACAGGACGGCTGGGTGACTGTGAGGCCCCAGGTGCACCACCAACCTGTTCATGTGTCTAGCTAGCCTAACGATTTCCGCCCAGTGGCTCTTACTCCAGTCATCTCGAAGTGTCTCGAGAGGACTCCCAGCCACATTCAATCTCCACCAGTTTGCATACGGGAAGAACAGATAAACAGAAGATGCCATAGCCCTCCATACAACCCTAACTCACTTTGAACAAAAGGACGGCTACGTCAGGCTTCTTTTTATTGAGTGTAGCTCAGCTTTTAACACCATCGTCCCTGCCAGGCTGGTAACCAAACTACACGACCTCGGCCTCCTACACTCCTCCTGTCTCTGGATCAAGGACTTCCTCAGTGATCGCCCAAAGAGAGTCAAAGTAGGGACACATCTGTCCTCAGCACTCAGCCTCAACACCGGCTCCACTCAGGGATGTGTGCTGAGTCCCTGCTATACACTCTATACACTCACGCCTGCACCCCCACCCACCCGTGCAACACCACTGTGAAGTTTGTGAACGACACATCTGTGATCGGGCTCATCACAGGGGGAGATGAGTCTGCATACAGGGACGAAGTGGAAAATCTGTCATTATGGTGCAACCACAACAACCAGGTCCTCAACACCACAAAAACCAAAGAAATAATAGCTGGAAGCTAGAAGGAGAAAATCTGACCCTCAGCCCACACATGAATAGGGACTGTGTCTCTGACTTCAAGCTCCTGGGCCTTCACCTGGGTGGTGACCTATCCTGGAAAACAAACACCACAGCATAATCAAGAAGGCACAGCAGCGACTCCACTTTCTGAGGGTCCTGAAGAACAACGCCTCAGCCAAGGAGCTGCTAGTGTCCTTCTACAGGTGCTCCATTGAAAGCGCACTGACATACTGCATCCCAGTGTGGTTTGTCAGCAGTACCGCTCAGGAGAGAGCATCAGGATCATCAGCTGTGCTCTTCACTACCTGGAGGAGCTGTACAGCTGTTCCGCCATAAGAAAATGAATGGGTATAAACCTCACTCACTCACTGACTGAACGACCCACTGTATGAACAAACACGGGTACATGACACGTTCATGTGGGGGACAGGCACATAAGCCTATGCCCCACGTGAACCACACCTTGCAGACTAATCCATGTATCATCTTCACTCAGACCTCATATATATAGCTTGGTGTTTGCCTTGCACTCCTTTTACTCTGAGCACAATGAGTAGGCGACTGACCAAGCAGCTATCCATTGAAGAGGTTCTAGTCCAGCTTCTTGAGCTTGATGAAGAGAGCACTGAAATGGAACCAGAGATAGAGGAGGATGTCTAAGATGTGGAAGACAGCACAGATTGTGATCCAGATTTTGAGGAGACTGACTAGTCAACAGATGGAGAGGGAGAGGCACCTGAGGAGACATTCCAGTCCAAGAGTGGACACTTGCTCCGGTCTTCATCCCCCCAGAATAGAGGAAGTAGAGCAAGAGTGGAAAACAAAGGTGACGCCAGGGCCAACACAGTATGTGACATGTCATGTGGATGATATCAAGTCCAGCTTCCAACTCTTTCTTCCAGAAATGACAAACTGGCTGCCACCAGGGACATTTGGGACAGGTGGGTGGAGCACCTACAGTTATGTACTAACCAGGCCCTGAGGTGACAGTTGATGAGCGCCTGGTTCCTTTCAGAGGTCGCTGTCCCTCCAAGAAAACAGTCCTCATGAACTGGAAAAATAAAAACAATCTTAATTCTAACCAATATAGAAATTATCTATTAGATTACATTAGTCTTGATACAGCCTCTGCCACCACATCAGATCAATTGCTCTGGGCTCCTTTGATCAGCTCCATCACCTAGTGGGGGTGGGGGGTCATAGTTTGGTCCCGCCTTCACTGTTGTGATTGGTGTGGGGGTAGGGACAGGCTTAGGGCGTCGGGGGGTTCCCCGGAGGCATCTTCCTTGGGGGGCTCAACCCGGGGTAGCGGTCATGTCCGGTTAGGGGCTCTGTTGGCTCTCGGGTGACTGTTTCCTCGCGGCTGCGTGCAGCGGGGCTAGGGGAGGGTCTGTGCTGACGAACGTGGGTTACTGACCTGGTAGCCTGGCTGCCCCTGGGTGGGTCCGGGATGGGCGTGAGGTTCTGGGGGCGCTCCGTCTCTGGGCTGGGGCCCGGGCCGGGCCTCGGGGGCTTGGGTCCTGGTTGGTGTGTTGCCGGGGTTGTGGGCGGGTGGGTGCATGGGGGCCCAGCCCTGGAGCAGGGTGCTGCCGGTGCATCGAGCCACCTGGGGGGCTCTTCAACTAGTGGGGAAGATTGTCACATCTCGCAGGAGCTTTCCTCTCCTCAGGAGCTCTCTCTGCAGGAGGGGGAGACACAGGAGAGGTGGAGGAAGATCTCAGCCTGGGTGTTTATTGTCTTATGTAGTCTGGAAGAAGAGTGGATGGTGGGGTGGGTGCAGTTTTCTCTGTGGTGGGGTTGGGTGGACTGTCCCGGGTTCTGTGGGGCCGGGAGGCGCTGCTGCACTGGGCCCCGGTCTGGATGGGCCTGGGCCCCCTTTCCCTGGCGGGTCGCGGAGTATGGGTGTGCCTACTGGGGTCAGCGGGGGAGCTGGCCCCAGGGAGGGGTCACTTGCCCCTCCCTTCCTTCCCTCCCCATCTCCAGCTGCCTCCCTCTTCCCGCTCCACCACAACCACCCACACATGCAGGACCTTGGAGTAGGGGTATGTCACCAGGGTGCAGAGGAGGAGTCTTCTCTCACCCCCATTCTCTGCGACCTGCTGGAGCGGGGGGGCTAGGAGGAGGAGTTGGCCATCCGACTGCGGTCTGGAGTGTGGGGCCTCCCTGCTGCTGCGGAGTCGGGGCGGTCTGCCTCCCCCCACCGCAGGGAAAAGGGTAACACCACCTGGGTCTGGGTGCAGTTCCCCCGTCCAGGGGCAAGGGTACCTAGACCCGGTTTGTAGAGTATGCTTGGGGAGTGTGATCGTGTGTACAGCGTCTCTTTATGTCTGTCTCCACGTTGGTTGAGTGTGGAGTAAGTGCATATGAGAGCATGAGGGTGGGAATGGATGTTTGTATATGTGTGTGCCTGTATTTCTGTGTCTATATGTCAGGTTGGGTGTCAGGCGCCACCTCTCTGGGGACATCTTAGGCCCTCCAAGGTTTGGAGGCCTATCTCCCCCTACCACCACTTCCCCTGCCAGTGGCGGACTCCCTCAGACATCGGTGCGTTGGTGGTTCTTTGTGTCCGGGGATGGGCGTCCAGGTACACACCGGCTCACTCCTTGGCGGCCGCTTATCGGGGCCTGGAGCCTGGGGCTCGCTCGGGCCACTTCGGGGGTGGGGTGCCCCCGGCCTCTCGGCCTGGGGCTCGGTCACTCAGGCACGGCTGGCTGCCGGCGGAGCTCACGGGCGCGTCACTGCAACTCCCCCTGGCTTCTGCTCCGCGGCTGCTGAGTGAGCCCTCATCTGGGACTCTCCTCAGTTCTTTCTGGGACAGTGGCGCGGCTGCCCCTCTGTTGGTCTTCCTTGGTCTCTTGTGTTCTGGGGGCCTCTGGATGTCTGGAGTTTTGATCTCCTCCATACCTGCTTCATGCCCTGGAGGACGGGGCTGTGGCCCCCCCACACCCTCTAGCAGATCATTACATGAAGGAACCTTTAAAAAAAACAAAAAAAACAAGCGTGTCCATGCTCACAGGTGTACACACGGGTGATCACACCCACAAACTACACCCTTTTTGGCTCCTACCTCAAAGCACACTGTGTTCTGTTGATCTTATGTGCTGCACAATAATGTTTAATATTTAGTATTTACTGTCATATTCCCATGTATCATTGTGATGTTGTTTATTCTATTACTCTTGTTTTCTTCTGCTTGTTTTCTTTTTTCTTTCTCAGCAGGTGATCCAGGTGATTGATATATACATTTTTTTAAATTTAATTTTCTGCTCATTCTGTTGGTTTTTGTCTTTTGCCCTTCTCCCCCGTCCCTCTTCTCAGCTGTTTCTCTTTCCCTCTTTCTTTCTCCCCTTCTTTCCCCCAGTTAAGTCTGTCCCGTATTCAGTAAGTGAAAATAAAATAAACAATAAAAGGTGAATCAAATGGACCATTACGGCAAGGCTGGGATGGTCAATTTGGTAAAGTAAATCCGTTGGGCATCTTTCTTTGCCTTTAGACAACAATTCTGATGCAAAAGAGCCAAACGGGACAGGCGCAAAAAAAAAAAAAAAAAAAAAAAAAAAAAAAAAAAAAGAGGTCGCTATCCCTTTAAGGTGTACATTCCAAGCAAACCAGGGAAATGTGGCATAAACATCTGGATAGCATGTGACGCCAGGAGCAGCTATGCCTGACAAATGCAGGTCTACATGACAACTGGCCTCCAAGGGTGCAATATCACATGTGACAGCTTCTTCACATCATGTGCTCTTGGTCGGGAGTTGCTGAAAAGAAAGCTCACCATGGCAGGGACAGTGAGGAGGAACAAGGCTGAACTTCCCCCTGCACTGGTGTCGACCAGAGGAAGAGACGCACTCATCAAAAGTTGCTTTCACTGACACACACACACAGGCACACATACACGCATATCAGAAATACAGCTGGTTATGCGTGGAGGCGGGGTCTTCCAACCGTTGATAAAATTGTATCATGTCTGGTTTTCGCCCCTCCCACAGCACTGAACCAGCACTTATAAAAGTAACCAATGATCTTCTTATAGCAGCTGACTCTGGTTTACTTTCCATCCTTATTCTCCTCGATCTGAGCACTGCTTTCGACACTATTTCTCACTCTGTTCTCCTCAGTAGGTTAGCCTCCATCGGTCTCTCCCATACTCCACTAGCCTGGTTTAAATCATACCTGTCTGATCGCACTCAGTTCATTCAACTCAAATCCTTCACTTCTCAGCCCTTCCCTCTGACCACTGGCGTGCCCCAGGGATCTGTCCTGGGCCCCTTCTTTTCATTATCTACCTTCTACCGCTCAGACACATTTTTCGTAAATACAATATCCAGTTTCACTGTTATGCCGATGACACCCAGCTTTATCTGTCCACTAAACCTGATTCTGCTCTCCCCCCTCCTCCCTCGCCCTCTGCTTAGCTGAACTAAATTCATGGTTCTCTTCTTATTTTCTCAAACTCAACAGTAATAAATCCGAGCTCCTCTTGGTCGGCTGTAAATCTACATTATCCAGAACCAACAGTTTCTCTGTTGCTATCAATAACTCGCCGGTCTTCGTTTCTTCCTCTGTGAAAAGCTTGGGTGTCATCCTCGACAGTACTCTATCTTTCAATTCACACATTAATAACGTCACTCGGTCTGCATATTTTCAATTGTGCAACATTAATCGTCTCCGTCCCTTCCTCACCCCACATGCCGCTGCCATTCTTGTCCACAGCCTTGTTACTTCCCGGACTGATTATTGTAATTTACTTCTTTATGGTCTTACTCAAACATCCATCCACAAGCTCCAACGCGTCCAGGACTCTGCTGCCTGTATCATCTCCAGGACCCCTTCTGTCCACCACATCACTCCTGCCTTGCAGCAGCTTCATTGGCTTCCAGTCAAATATGGCATCAATTTAAAAATACTCTTGTACACATTTAAGGCTATTCATCATCTCTCTCCTCCATATCTCTCTGACCTGGTTCAGATCACCACCCCATCTCGGTGTCTCAGATCTTCTTCTTCCCTTTCTCTCTATGTCCCCTCCGTCTTGCCACCATGGGGAGCTTTCAGCTGCTCCTCGACTCTGGAATTCCCGACCTCCTGATTTAAGAAACATCTCTTCCTTCTCTCTCTTTAAGTCCCAACTCAAAACTCACTTGTTCAAAACAGCTTATCCCACATAACCTCTCCACTCTGCTATTTTAAATTTGTTTTATGTATTATGCTTTTATGATTGTGTAAACTGTTTGCGTTTATGTTCCTTTTATTATTCTACCTTGTACAGTGTCCTTGAGTGTTCTGGGCGCTTTCAAATAAAATGCATTATTATTATTATGTTGTTTGTTTTTCTTATTAGTAAAAACCATCAAGAAGTCCCAGCACCACACACACGTATAAACATTTAGCTAAAAGTGCTGAAGCACGCTCAATCAGCCAGGTTACTTTTTATTATTAAGATAGATCAAATCATCCCCCCCCCTCAAAACCCCCACATGTTCAAAGCACCGTGTCACATGACATCAAACAGGAGCTGTCGGTTCAGCTCTGTAGAGCAGCCAATCATAATGAAGCACTTCATAATATGTTGTAGATTCAAGCTGCTCTTCATGTTTCATCACAAAACTTAGTTTGGCCATCACTACGAAAAGGCAACCCACCCATCCCACACATCCACCAATCCACCTATATATATACTTTCAGACTCCGCCTTCTCAACTCAAACTGACCTATCACATAATCCTTCCAGAGAAAGAAAAACTTTCACAATCCATCACAAACATTATCACTCAGTTATCAGTAATGGAACATAAAGCGAACATGTCATACGTACACATACGCAACTTATGAGTGATTTCACACTTCTCTAATTTCTACACATGGTTGACCAATCACAGCCCTGCTCTTGCCAGCTCACATCCTATAAAACGGCTGCATTGACCTGAGTGACTTGAACCAATCATTTTGCTTTCACGTTGGTCCACAGAGGTGTGTTTCACACTCATGTTACAACATTTGAAAAACCTACTAAGGGGAGACGGGAGGAACTCGTGATAGTTCTGGCTCTTCTCAGGGAAGTTTTGACCTGCCAGCATCTTTGTGAGGGAAGTGGGTGAAGAGGCCGGCACATTGGTTTCTGCTAATTAGACGTTCTTGTAAAACGTCTAATTAGGCAGACTTGCAGGTCGTGTAACTCAAGGGTAGCTTCTCTGTGCTCTTACCAGCTCGTGTCACTTACCTAAGAATTACTCACAGCAGTTTTTACCAGTTTTGAAATCTTCATTCTATCCCCTTAAATTTAAAAAACATTGTCATCGTGTCTGCTTACAATAGAGAGCACGTATCAAAAAAGGAAAAATAACACTGTCCGTGGTTTAAAAAGTGAGTAGTCTGCCTCACCTGTGAACTCGGTCAGCTAGCGTAGTCAGGTGGCTGCGCTAACTTATTAGCTGAATGAAGTCAGTAAATTTGTTGTTTTTAGTCAAGTAGTTTTTCAAATGTTTAAAATGTTTGTGTAAAGTTTCAAAAAGAAATAGAAGCAAAACCAAAAATAATGAGTTAACTGTTGTGCATGACGTCACTGCAACAACCTGTGAGCAACTGATGAAAGACATTTTACTTTCACTGTTTTGTGTTTCTCACCTGAATCAGTCACACTAAAGACTAATATCTTTAATGTTTAAATTTTTCCCTGAAATCAAAACCTTCCAAAGATGACTTGACAAAATGAAATTATGCTTTTAAAGTAGCAGGTACTCAATATGGAAAATACTAGAAATGGTGAGTTGAACTGAAATAGAAGAAAATGTTAGATGAACTTTGTCAGTTAGTAGGACTGATTCTAAATTAAGTTACATTACTTATTTCTTTTAAGTACTTGCATTTTGTTTCAGGTCAGGTGACGGTGACTGTCCTGGTGACCGTAAGGGGGCGGGGCTTTATTCATGTTTGAATGCCTTTGAGACTCCGAACGTTTAATTTCAGTTTTTTTTTGCTGACTCTGCAGACTGTAATGGAGGCTCCGGCCAGCAGGGGGCAGCAGGTGGTTTTACCTGAAGTCATTACAGCTGAAGTTCTGTGTCTGTGAATGATGCATGCTGGGAAAACGGACCACGAGCCGCTGTGACATCGGCACAGGTGAGCGGGTGGGTGGGATTCTGGGACGTGCTCAGACTGAGGTGTGTCACATGACCCTGCTGCTCTACAGGGTCCACCTCACTCAGCTGAGAGCAGGAAATGAAGCAGGAGCCGGGGAGTCTGCTCGTCCTCAGTGTTTACATGAAACTAATAATACGATTGTCAATAATCAATGAGCCAATGTTTCTGACTCCTCTTAAATCTGACTTCTTTAAAGGGCCAGTTCACCCAAAAACACTAAAAACCTCCACCGTCAAATGTCGCTCTGTCTGGAAGTGATGTAATAAAAGGCTGACTGAAGCCCCTCCCACAGCAGTCTGTTCACAGAGGGGAGGGGCCGTGACAGGCAGGCCTCTCTTCTGTGGAACCAGCTTCCAGTTTGGATTCAGGAGACAGACACTACTTTTAAGATTAGTAAGTACCGTATTTACCGCACTATAAGGCCCACGTAAAATCCTTAAATCGACAGTGCGCCTTATAATCTGGTGCGCCTTATGTATGAAATTTGCTTTGTGCTTACTGACCTTGATTTTACGTGGTACACGATGCTCAAAAATCTGTCAAAAAAACCTTTTAGTGCCACTTTCTCGGAGCATTGCGGTTACCGTTGCAAGGAGCCTCGTGCAGTAATACGTACTGTGCTTCAACACAACATTACCGTGTTATGCTTACGAAGCGGATTTTAAACAATCAGTTATGCAGTAGAAAATGGAAATAGAGCAGCTGCGAGGCAATTCGGCATTAATAAGTCAGTGGTGCGCAAGTGGAGGAAGCACGAAGATGACCTAAAACAAGTAAAGAAGACCAAAAGGAGTTTCCGAGGGAACACGGCGCGATGGCAGAGGACAAAATTGAACAGTGGGTTATTGAACAGAGAACAGCAGGCAGAAGTGTCTCTACAGTCTCTGTTCGACTCAAGGCTACAGCGGCACGTGACATGCAGATCAAAGACTTTCGAGGGGGACCTTCTTGGTGCTTCCGTTTTATGAAAAGGCATAATCTCTCAATCTGCACAAGAACTACTGTCTCACAGCAACTGCCAAAGAAAAGTTGGCCATTTTCAGAACCTACTGCCAGAATGAGATCACTGGAAAGAAGATCCGGCCAGAACACATCACTAACATGGACGAGGTCCCCCTCACCTTTGACATCCCCGTGAACCATACTGTTGAGAAAACAGGCACCAGTACGATATCTATACGCACCGCAGGGAACGAGAAGTCATCCACCACTGTAGTTCTGGGCTGCCAAGCTAATGGCCAGAAACTACCACCCATGGTCATTTTCAAGAGGAAGACTTTGGCAAAAGAAAAGTTTCCGGCCGGCGTCATCGCGAAGGCTAACTCAAAGGGCTGGATGGACGAGGAGTAGATGAGCGAGTGGCTGAGGGAAGTTTATGTCAAGAGACCGGATGGCTTTTTCCACAAATCTCCGTCTCTTTTGATCTACGACTCCATGCGCGCCCATCTCACCGAGGCTGTCAAAACCCAAGTGAAGCAAACTAATTTGGAGCTTGCCGTCATTCCGGGTGGATTACCAAAGAACTCCAACCACTAGATATTGGTGTCAACAGGTCGTTCAAAGTTAAATTATGAGCTGCGTGGGAGCATTGGATGACAGAAGGCGAGCACACATTCACCAAGACAGGGAGGCCCGCTATCTGCCAATGGATCGTGGATGCTTGGGCTAAGATATCAGTCTCAAGTGTCGTCCGAGCTTTCAGGCTGGAATAATCACTGAACAGCTAAGTAACAGCAACGAGACTGATTCAGATAATGATGAGGGGGATCCGGGCATGCTTGATGCCGGAATTGCCCAGCTGTTTACCGTAACTCAGACACGGGAGGTGAAGAACTTGATGGAATTGTGGAAGTTAATGTACAGGAAAAAGTGAGTGTATTCTTCAATATTTAATGTGTTACAGCTTAACAGTGTTAAGAGTTACTGTGAATGAGCTTAATAAAGGCCGAGTTATCTGACTGTTTGTCTTAATGTGCCTTATAATCTGGTGCGCCTTATGGTGCAGAAAATACGGTGAGCAAAATTTATTTATATAGCACAATTCACAGAATAAAATCACAAAGTGCTTCACAATAAATCCAGAAATATAAATAAAATAATATAAAACAGTGAAAAGATTAAAAGCTTGTTTGTATAAAAATTTCTTCAACTGCTTTTTAAAGGAGTCAGTGGAGTGTGCACAGCGTAAAGACGACAGCCTCGGTGCCCGAGGAGCCCGATCCCCACACAGGGTTTGAACCCAGTGCGTGGGACCAACAGTGACCTCTGACCTGAAGACCCGAGTGCTCGGGATGAAGCACGAGGCTTCAGCAGCTCAGAGATACGCTGGGCAGCTTCAGCATGCAGAGCTCAAAAAGTTACGACAAAAGTTTTAAAATTAACTCTAAAATTTCCTGGCAACCAATGAAGAGAAGCCAAAACTGGAGTAATGTGTGACCTCTTGTTTGTGCCAGTTAAAAGTCTGTGCAGTCTGAAGGCGTTCCACAGCTGATTTGTTGAGACAAGTAAAAAGACCGTTATCATAACCCAAGATTAGGCTTCAAACTTTCCTTTTTGCTAAAGCATATAGTTAGGGCTGGACCAGGTGACCCTGAATCCTCCCTTAGTTATGCTGCAATAGGTGTAGGCTGCCGGGGATTCCCATGATGCACTGGGTGTTTCTTCTTCACTCTATGTGCTAACAGACCTCTCTGCGCTGAGTCATACTTGTTATTAATCTGTCTCTCTTCCACAGCATGTCTTCATCCCGTCTTCCTCCCTGAGCCTGACAAACAGCTCGTTTATTCAAACAGTAACTATGTTCGTAGCATCAGTGACGAGAGCGCAGCGTCCACGTGAGCATGCTTTCATCACACCGTTGTTTCCATCTCGTGACTTTGTTCATCATGCAGATTGATGTAGACTTATCTCATCAGTCTTTTTTCTGAAAGTTTGACCTCGGTGACCTTCAGTCCAGAGTCTTGGAGATGTTGTGGCGGTCAGTGTTCAGTGCCGCCGCCCGGCCGACCTCACCTGCAGCTCTCTGAGCCAAGAGGTGAGAGCCACTGCTGCAGACTCCACCCCCTGCTCGACCACGTGTCAATCAGATGAACCTGAGGTGTCGCAACGATTGCGGTGTGAAGAAATGTGAACTTTGACCTCTTGGGCCAGCTTCCAGGTGAATGAGGGTTTCTCGATCCTGCCCACGTCGGTATTTTGTCGTCTTGTGGAGGCGCTGATGATGAGCAGAATCTGATGCAGCTGTTTAATACGCCAACTGTTCATTTCTGTTAAAATTACATGTAAACAAAAAGTCTCCACAGTCCATGAAGTTAGCGCTGGACCACATCTTATAGGTGAATGTTTCATTAATCGGTGGCTCTAATCGGCGTTCGTTCAGCTCACCATTGATCAGTTGGTCATTCAGAGAATGGTCGGCAGGTCGGCGCTATAATAAGATTGTGTTATTTAAAGTGAACAGACGCACTGCTGCTGCTGGTTATATACACGGGCAAAATAAAAAAAGAATAAATAAAGAACATATTTATCAGTCATGTGTAATATTCATACAGGTGTGTCTGTATGATGCTTCCTGTTTCCTGTACAGGTGTGTTTGATGTGGGACGATGAACGGCGTCTCCGTGGCTGTGAGTTGGAAACAGATCATGTGACCAGCTGTGACACCCCCACAGTGTTCATTACTGTGTGAGCTGGTGATTTTCCATATTCATGTATGTTTAGAGAAATCATTTTGTAGCCTTAGAGCTCTGTGATCTGACACTCAGGTGGGCTGGTTGGTGTCCTGGCCTCAGTGGGACATTAAACTCTCACTTTGAGGGATGAAGGTCGGGACGTTTTAGCATCGCTGCTCAGGTGTTGGAGGGTAAATTGGCTGCTGAGGATGTGGAGCTCAGGTGAGCTCAGACTGACGATGATGATGGAGGATGTGTGATCTGTAGCAGCAGGTCTGGACGTCTGTAGAAAGCACGACTGAATCTTCTCTAAAAGCAGCTGAAACTGTCACGCATTACAAACACGTCAGCATGCAGCTGCAAGCTGATGTTCTTCAGACACCATGAACCATCATCACAAGTTCATGGATCGCCTTCATGCTCCACCTCAGTCCAGCAACAGGATCTCACCTCCTTCATCATCATCCGTCCATGATGGTGGTGGCATAGCTCAGGAGGTGGAGCACGTCATCTGCTAATCATAGGGATGATGGTTTGATCCCTGGCTGCTCCAGTCAGCGTGCCAAGATACTGAAGGTTGTTCTCGATGCGTTCATCGAAGCGTGACCGTTAAGGCGCTTTCACACAGGACGCAGCGCTGTGCTCTCAAACACATTCGTCTCTACTGTTTGCCCCCCGCAATAACGGTTTACCGCTACGCCGAGCAAAGCACCAAGCACGCCAGCGGAGTACTCGCGCATGCCGCAGACTTGAACTTTGACCCCTGCATGCTGTGACGTACCTTCACGTGGCCAATAGAAACAAAGCCTTCAGTTCAACCACACGGTGTGTGTCTGAGGTCGATGAACTGATACAGGTTTACGTGCATCTGTGGGGACCTCCAGAGCCTCCTTATAAATAAAACTGAATTAAAAAGTAGAGGACCACATGAGAACCAGTCCAGTTACCCTCAGAGCCCAGACCCACAGACACCCTCAGAACCCAGACCCACAGACCCACAGTTACCCTCAGAGTCCAGACCCACAGACCCACAGTTACCCTCAGAGTCCAGACCCACAGACACCCTCAGAGCCCAGACCCACAGACCCACAGTTACCCTCAGAGTCCAGACCCACAGACCCACAGTTACCCTCGGACACCTGAAGGACCGAGCGTGATGTGTTTAAATACAGATCAGAAAACGGTGCTAGAAAAACATCTAAAACAATCGGACCCTCGTCCCTTAAAAGGAGCTGAAATTTTGCATCATTCCTACTAAGCAGGGAATCTTTCCACTGGAATTCCCGAGATGGTCAGGTGGGATCAGCTTTAATGATTAACTAATTTTTGTGGCCTTGAAGACACGGTGCTGAGGTGAGGTTTCCACCATCAGGTAAGGGCAGGTGAGTTGACTGGCAGGTCAGCAGTGATGTTTCATGGATGTTTGGATGCAGTTTTTCTTCCTTCAGCAAAATCTGGAAGTCTCTGATCCATCTGTGGGTGCCGGACCTGAATCTGAATATGTTTCTGTTAACAGGAGCGAGGGAGGGAAACCTCTGCCTGCAAATAGCAAAGGTCCGGTAGTAAAATGTCTGCAGGTTTTACCCTGCATGTGTCTGTGCCAGTAATGTCACGCTCTCGGGCCTCGCCCCCCGGTTTGGCACCGGTTCAGTTCTCTGTGTTACAGCATGTTAGCATCAGAACAGGTGCAGCCGATTAGCTGCGTGACCCTCTGCGCCTTCACCAAAGCTCATCTCTGATTGGCTCGAGGAGTGTTCTTTGGGCGGATCTTGAGAGAGAGCTCCCACAGCGCCTCCTCAGCCAGGTGATCGCTGAAGTCGTTAAAGAAGGAAATGATGTCATCATCGGGCAGCAGAGAGTAGCTCCTGCAGAGAGAAACAGCTTCAGCATACAACAATACAACCACGAGGTACTCCTAATGATTGAGGAACTGCTCTGTAGGTAACTGACACTTGCTGGTAGCTCCTCAGGGTGTCCAGGATGTTAAACTGCTGCCAGCGTTTGGAGAAGTTAACCTTTGAACCCTGTGATGTCATCAAAGTGTCGGGATTCCCAAGGTGGACAAAAGTCAAGTCCTGCAGAATCAAACCCCTGAGAGAGAGAGAGAGAGACGGCAGACAAAGCATCAGCCTTCAGACCTGAAACATGAAGCTGCAGTTCCTCTGACGTCCAGCAGAGGCAGCAGTGAGGCAGTCCCCATAGACTCCAATGTTAAAACTTTACAGCAGAAACAAACATGTTTACAGCCAGATACACAAACTGTTTGGTCTGTGGATAGTTTCCTCCTTCATAACGCCTGCTTACATTGTATTGTTAGGGGCGTGGCCTCTTTGACTGACAGGTGAATGGTGACACAGGTGGCTGTAGCTGCCAGCCAGGCTAAACCTCAGCCAATTGGAGATCCTGAACTGGACCTCTGGACTGTGTTTGTGCTGTTGGAGCCTTTTATCTGAGCAATAATGTGGCTGCTGTGAGGTTGATCACATAGACACGTTCTACATTAGGGTTACTGCCCAACAGGTAGGGTATTTACGTACAGGTAGGGTATACAGGGAGGCTCCACTTCAGCCAGAGCTGCTCTGTAGGCTCTGAAAGAGGATGAACTGTCGATCAAGGTGCTGAACTCCTCCAGAGCCTGAAGCCAAACAGACATAAAACACTGTTAATGCACTAAGGCGAACCGATGAAATAATCCCAATGAACTCGGTCTGACCTCTGAGGTGCTTTTCTGCCAGTCCAGGCGTCGCAGAGGGGCGGAGTCCAGCGCTGACAGGATTGACAGGTACGAGTTAAAGTTATTGAGCTTCCTCAGGTGCTGCAGGAAAAAAGAACATGTGCAGTTTGACAAGATGACATGACAACAGACCACAGTCTGGAACCACAAATGGACACACAGATTTTGTAATGATGCAGTGAGTTTGTAAAAATAAATCTTTTTATTCCAGTTTGTCAGTCTAATAAGTTCTGGTGTAGCTGCTGTCCTCCCCGACTGGAGGGCCAAGACTGAAACCAGCTTTGAATACAAATGAAGAGACAAAAGGACTTTTTCTACTGCGGACTCTAACGACCTTCATGATCTTCAGGAACTTCAGCAGCAGCCTCTCTCTGTCGTGAGGTTTGTCCTGAAGGATGATGACAGAACGAACCCTGAAATCACAAAAAGAAGGTTCATTAGTTTCAGAAGCTTCTCCTTCTGTGTCTGTCCCGTCCCTGCTCCTGTCTGTTTGCACTGACATAACTCGAAAGTAAAACAAATGAATAATAAAGGTCAAACAAACTATGACAACCAGTATGGCACAAACCGTAATGAACCACCTGGGAAAGTAAATGTGTCGGGCATTTCTCTTGCCTTCAGACAGTAATTGTGATTGCTACAGTGCCAGTTTCAGAAAGCCGATTGTGATTATGGCATAAAAGAATAACATCAAGAATAACATCATAAAGGCATTTTCTGAGGGGTCTGTGGGCTTTTGATGCTCTTTCTCCAGCACGATTCTGATGGAAACAATAACCTGATGGAGTCACAGATTGTGTTTCTTTGACGAAGGAAGTTGTGTATCTGCCGGTTGTGTTGATGTTTTACCAGAAGGAGACGTTGTTGAAGTGTTGAGTGAACTCTGTCAGGTTGGGACTCTTCTCCTCATTCTGCTCCTTTGACCACAGCAACACCTCTGGAAGCTGGACAGGTGAGAAGAACCAACTGTCATCCCAGTGCACCAAACCTGCAGGCTCCGGCAGGCTGATGAAATAAACTAAATCATGTAAACACAGAAAAGGTTTTTCTGTGGCAGCAGATCGTGATGCAGCCACACTGCAAACCAAGAGGTACTGCTGCACGTGCTGGTGGAAAACTCAACGAGGAGACAGCTCTTTGTGCCCCAAAGCATCATTTACCTGTTTACCATAAACCAGGTATGAATACTTTGTGTTCTCAAGCAGGTTCATGAGAACAGCTGGAGAACCAGGCGTGAGAGAGGCGGGTCTGTACCTCAATCTTTGTGAAGAGTTCAGCATCCAGCAGAGTCAGCTGTTCAGCTAAATCCTGACTCCTGAAGTCCAGCAGAGTTCCCGGCCTGAGGCAGAGGGGACAGAAACATTCAAACTTGACCAATGACAGCTCAGCATGCTTTCAACCTGTCAGGTGTGAAGGCTTACCTGGCAGCCACACCCTTGGCAGCAAGTGGACGGAGTGACTGAGGTGAGCCAATTAGCTTCCACCTCTTCTCCATCTTTGACAGGATGTTGGAGCGCAGCTGGTGGGCCGGTCCCAGCTCTCCACCAATCAGAAGGCTGAACACCAAGTCCATCAGTAGCAGAAGCACATCAGAGTCGAGCTCTATCGCGCTGCACACACAGTATTCACACTGATGACACACGGCCAAAAGTATGTGGACAGCTGATCTTATTCGATAGATTTGAAAACATCAAGTGTGGCATTAAAAAGTGTCCCGTGGCCCACATGGTTTCTTATCAGCCAATCAACTTGGCTTTAGAGATAGTGTCTGTCTCCTGAATCCAAACTGGAAGCTGGTTCCACAGAAGAGGGGCCTGAAAACTGAAGGCTCTGCCTCCCATTCTACTTTTAAATACTCTAGGAACAACAAGTAGGCCTGCAGAGCGAGAGCGAAGTGCTCTAATAGGGTGATATGGTACTACAAGGTCATTAAGATAAGATGGGGCCTGATTATTTAAGACCTTGTATGTGAGGAGCAGGATTTTGAATTCTGGATTTAACAGGAAGCCAATGAAGGAGAAATCTGCTCTCTTTCTAGTCCCTGTCAGGACTCTTGCTGCAGCATTTTGGATTAGCTGAAGGCACAGAGGCCTTTATGTGAGGTTAAAATCACGTTTAAAAACTGCTCATAAGTCTATCAGAAACAGGAGATCTTACCTTTGTTTCTAATGCTTTTATTCATAAATCCTAACTCACACTTCCAGGTAATAAGCAGGAGTCCATGTGAGCGCCTACATAAGTCTGGCTTTCCTGCCGACGTGTGAACATGAGAGATGGTCTCCTTTAATCACAGCCAAGGTTCAGAGGTCTCTGCACTCTGTCTTAATGAAGAACACCACTGCATACAGTGTGTGAAGATCTGTGTGTATTTCTCACCATAGTTCGTCCACCACGCCCACCAGCAGGTGGAACGTGTTTTTGGCAGCTGTCAGGTCTGCATGTTCCCGTCTGCCACACAGGTGTCTGTACGTGTTGGCAGTTAAAGAGTAAACAGAGTGTGGACGAACAGACAGATAATCACGGGGACTGTGTGAAAACACGTGAACAACGATGAACAACTAGCACAGAGCTGGTTCTGTCCAGCCTCCACTCACAGCAGTGTGAGAGAAACAATACTTCAGAGCAGCAGCCGTTTGTTTTAATAGCACCGTGTGCTTCTTCTTAACGCTGTCCTGTTGCTGAAGCTACAAGCAAAGCCGGTGGGCCCAGCCTCAAAGTGTGTTTGAGGATATCTGTGCTGGAGTTTGCTGATGACATCGTTTGGACTGATGAAGCTCCTGTAGGTGCAGAGGAAAGCGTCACGGTACAGGTCCTGGTCTGCAAACACACATTCACACAGATCTGATCAGCTAACATAGAAACACTCTGAGTGAAGCTGAAAAATAGTTCATGCGTTAGTTCTTTACTTCTAAGCTGGACTGTTGTAAACCCCAAAGCTCCCGAATAAAGTTTCTGCAGCTGCGCTTCCTTCTGAGCTGCGTCAGCTCGTCACAGCATTAAAGAAGAGGAGATCACCTGCTGCCTCTGATGTCATTTTTGGACTGTTTCCTGTTAGTTGCGGGCTGTAAATGATGTGCTCGTGCTCATGTGTTTGTTGGATCTGATGATCTGTGGAGCGTCTGCACAGGTATGACACAGGTGGTGTCTCACATATGATTCTCCAGCCAGGTGTCTACCAACACTCACCTCTGCTGCTGGTCCCTGTAGCATAGACCAATAGGACATCAGGTGAGGCCGCCTTTACATCAGGCCCCTCCTCCTCCTGAGACACAGGTCAAAGGTCAGCAAACAGGTTAAGTGAAAGATTTAAAGTGTGTGTGTGTGTGTGTGGGGGGGGGGTGGCAAAGGGCAAAGCAGCACCTCAGACTTCATGGTGATTCTGCAGCGAATCTTCTTCTTGTCAGTCAGTAACACCTCCTCCTGCTCCTCCGTGCTGCTTCTCCTGTCACGCTCCGCCCCCTGCTGGACGCTCTGGGAACTGCAGGACAGACAGAACGCCCTGAGGGAGTGTGCCGGTGTGTGTGTGTGTGTGTGCATGCGTGTGTGTGTTCATGCGTGTGTGTGTGCGTGTGTGTGTGTGTGTGCGTGTGCGTGTGTGCGCGTGTGTGTGTGTGCGTGTGTGTGTGCGTGTGTGTGTGCGTGCGTGTGTGTGTGTGTGTGCATGCGTGTGTGTGTGCATGCGTGTGTGTGTGTGCGTGTGTGTGTGTGTGTGCATGCGTGTGTGTGTGTGCGTGTGTGTGTGCGTGTGTGTGTGTGTGTGTGCGTGTGTGTGTGTGTGTGTGCGTGCGTGCGTGTGTGTGTGTGGCCTCTCACCTGTCTCCGCCCTCTTCAGCCGGCCTGTCAGCTGAGTCCTGGCAATGTTAGAAACAAGAAAACTTTGGTGACGACATAAAGTCAAAACCATCCAAACATTTTCAGACCTCGCTGACCTGCTGCTTCTTCTTCGGTGGTAGAATCGGAGCAGGAACCAGCTCAGGTGAGGGAGTGAAGTCTGCGTCCAGCTGTGTGTCCAGATGTGCGTGAGAGAGCTGGTAGGAGGTGTCGAGCTCTCGATGTCGGCTGTTGTATCTCTGACTGAAACCTGGAGGCCTCTGATAGAACATGAGGGGGGACTGATCGCTGTAGGACGAACAGAACTGAAGGTACTCGTGGACTGCAGACAGACAGGTAAGAGACAGGTGAGACACACAGAAGAGAGACAGACGAATGAGAGACAGGTGAGACAGGCAGGTGAGAGAGGCAGTTGAATGGATTTTCCAGTCATACTGTTCTCTCCCTGTTCACTCACTGTGTCGTTTCTTCTCAGGGAGGGGAGGGGGTGTCTTGCTGGGGGACAAAGGGGAGGAGACAGGTTCATCTGGGCCTGTGCTGTCATCACACTGGTCCTCAGGGGCAGAACCGAACCCAAAGCACGGCTGAGTCTGGGAGCTTGTGTTACCTGAAGTTCACAGACAGACAGCAAGTCAGGCTGACGGACAGAGAGGGGGACAGACAAGTCACTCAGGTGTGTCCTCACCTGTTGTGCTGCATCGCCTCTTCTCCGGCAGGGCAGGAGGGAGACAGGAGGAACCAGGGAGAGGGGGGAGCGTCTCTGAGGAGGACTGATCTGTGTCGAGGAAGGCATAGTCTGGATCGTCCTCTGAAGACAAGAAACAGAAAGTCAGAACATCCACAACCACCTCTCCATTCTGATTGGCCGAGCTGTGTGGTGGCTGCGATTGTTTGGAGACAATCGCAGCCACTCTCAGACAGACTGGTGAGAGCAGATGACTGATTTATAAACAGATTGAACAGGCTGTTTATAAATCAGTCATCGGAGTCAGGCTGCTCTGATGAGCTGCAGCAGGGACTCCGCTCCGCTGGTTGGGGTTATGTCCCTATAAAAAGCGAGGTTGCTGTGCGCCTGGGTCATTTTGGCTGTCCCGCATCAGCTACGTCACTATTTGTAGACGGAATTTCAGTTTCAGATCTCTGAGGTCTGAGTGTAAGACGTTAATGTGAGTTTCTGTGTCTGCACACGGCAACAGATTGCCATTTTGCACACTCATCACCCATAATCACAGCATTATGACAGATGCATGCATACTTGGAGACTTGACTCCTTTCAGTTGCAGACTGGCAGCAGATTGACTGAACCGCACTTTTATTGCTGTCTTCATGCACCAAAGTCACTCTGAGCTGACTGACTGAGCCACTCAAAGGCAACTTCACTGCAACTTCACTGCAACTTCACTGCCCGCGCTCACTGTAATTTTGGTCATCTCGTTGTCTCTATGCAGTGTGACTGTAGCGTAACCCTCTGTACTCATTTTGTGCACACGGAGACGAATCAGCACATACACAAACAGTATCACCCCAAACCCCACACTTCCCACACAGCTCACCAATCTGAGCCACAGTCCGAGTCACCCACATCACTCAGGACACTGAGAGTCTTTCTATTGTTTCAGACATTTCCTGCTGATTTTAGGTGTATATTTTATTTCGGCACAGTCGGCGTGGAGCGTTGTACATGTACAATGACAGTAAAGGGCTTTTCTATTTTATTCTATGAGATGAAAAGATATGTTCATGGACAATCAAAAGAACTGAAATGTTAAAAGTGGTGACTGTTTGATGAAAGTGCCCTGACTGCCTTGGGTCTAAAACAACTTCAAGCTCATTGATGTTTGTTTTTTTAAATGTTTAGTCTGTGTGTGTTTCATCAGCTGCAGGCGTGGGCAGCGTGCAGCTCGCTGATTTATTTTACATCTATTCTGTAAAGACAAGGACAGAACAGTTAATAGGATACTGGGGACATGTAGATAACACGCAAGACGCATCACAGTGATGTGATGTCATTCCATTCTTTCTCTTCAGGCGCAACAAGAGAAGAAGAAGAAATACGTGAGAGACTTCCTCTGCAGGTGACTGGCTGTGTCCCAATCCAGCGACCGCACGCTCCGGAGTACGCATTTTGAGACCTATGACGTCACAGCAACGCGACGACGGCTGTCCCACTCTGAAGTGTTCTCCAAATGCACCGTCAATTTCCCCAAATTTGAAGTGTGGTCCGGTGTAGACTTCGTGGTCCCATATATCCCACAATTCATAGCACGGCGGTGGATGTGGATAATTTTGCAGAAGTGCAGCGGCCGAACAGTAAACTGTTAAAAGTAAGTACTGAATATTATGTCACTTATTTATGTGCGAATGTTTAATAACGAAGAACATTAAAACATTCCTGTTGGCCACATGTCGGCAAAGTTATGTGACGTTAGTGACGTTTGTGCTAACTTGGTTTTAAAGCCTTTACTTTATAATATGCGCCGTTCAATAGTCGACCATAATCTTACAGAGATGTGATGATTTTGTGGATAATTAAAGTCAGTCATATATCCACAAACACAACAAGCTGAAAGTCAGTGATGCTGCTCGGTTTGCAGTCCTGAACATCACGGCACAAGCAGGATTCACTGCACTGTTAATGTTAGCTGTGTTATATTGCTGCCTCTGTTCGGTGGTGTCGAGCCAAACGGACTTTAACGTGTGTTTGAACGAGCTGACGGTTCACTCGTTAAGCTGAAAGAAAGATGCTTTAATCACAGCAGTCACACATGTGTCCACTGCACCATCTGGAACTCTTCTTGTTTACACTCGTAATAACACAAACACTAAATCCTCCTGTTTGTAGCAGTGTGTACACCTGAGACTGCCACCTGTCTGTCTGTCCTGCACTCTCTCTCTGTTTCTTTCTCTCTGATTGTGGAATAAAAGTATGAACATGTGTTTATAAGTTACACTTGTGTTTGAATCCTGCAGCTTATCACACATTTGATTTCCATGTGTGACGACTGCAAGTGTCCAGAGTGAGGACAGACTGAGGGACCCACTGCTGCACATCATCTGTGAGGCTTTGCAGCCCTGATGATCCACCAGGACAAACT